>NC_056741.1:1363959037-1364259037 GCF_019279795.1 Protopterus annectens
TTTTAAGTATACGGATAACAGTAAGTAGTAAAAGAGATGCTTGTGAAATTGCGCCCTCTTTTGATGCAGGTGCTTTCATGATGGGAAATTACCAGAAAAGAGACCGGAACCGGCAGATTTGTGGATCCGGCTTTTCTTGGGAAGACGAGTAATTCTAGTTTTGTTGCACAAACCATACCCATGACTAATGCAAGTAAATTTGTTCCCAAAATAAAAATTCGCTTTTATTGAATTTTGCTGTATTTCATATATATGCAATTATTAAAAGAAACGGAGGAAAATATTTTTACCCAATAATCTCACTGTATTTGTTGTGCTTTTCTGTGGGACTTGATTTCCCAGATAAGGACTGTTCTGCCAAAGTGCTAAGCGACTCTATTCTAAACGTGTTGTTTTTAAAATATTTATTTATATTGATATTTTTAAGTAAGAACCTAAAGCAAACGACTGTGAGAAAAACTCTTTATAGACACACGAGGTGCATCAAAAGAAAGTTCGAGGTATACTACGGATACTGAAGTGAAAATGTACATAGTGCTATGACAATATAACACTGAAGAAAACAAGCTCTTATCAGTAGTAATTAAGAATTGAAGAAATGCATTCATTTTTTCAGTATCTGATTTAATGTATTCAGGGTTATAGGGCAGCCAGAGCCTGCCATGTGAGGAAAAACAAGTCTAGATGAGACACCTGTCTATCACATGGTTCATAGGTTAGTACTAGGCTAACTGCCCTTGCAAGCCATTTTAAGCCTAGCCAATTATCCCCTGTGAGATTCAAACCCTGTACCTTGTGTTTGTAAGGCAAGGGAGCCTGCCATCCTGTGAGTGTAGTGTACACGACCAGTATGGGACACGTAGACTATCATAGTATACTAACACCATACACAAATGTGTAATTTGAAGGATTGCTAATTCACTTACCTGCATGTCTTTGGGACATGGCTGGAAAATGGACCAACTGGCAAAACCCCCTGCAAAACAAAGGATGCGTACAGACCGCACACAGAAGGCATCCCAGGCAGGAAGCAGACCAACAAACCTAGCACTTTGTGGCAGCACAGCTAGCTAGCTGCTGCACCATTGTGCCACCCCCTAGTTGTACAGTTATATTTACATATTGATCTTTAGTAATCATTAATGATATTGGATCAGAGCAAAAACAACACTGTGGTATTCTTACTGTACAATGAGTATAGATACAAGTTCCTGCTTCTGGTACATGTATGAGTGCATACATATATTTTCTAAACCACTTTAGCAGGTGAGGGTCATAGTGGTAGTTAACGAGTCCCTTTCCCCAACAACAGTCCCCCCACCTCATTCTTTAGGAAACTCATAATTAGCTCATTCTACCTAATACAGAGGGAACATTTGAGAAGGCCAACCCACTTAGGTCCTTAACCTTGAATTATCTCCTTTTTCCCTTTCCACTTTACTAAAAAAAAAAAAAAAAACTTTGCTATAATCTCCTTGTGTTCTGACTGAGTGTGCTTCTCAGCAGATAAGTATATTTTTGGCACTTTTTAACTGTTCAGAGTTGAATAAAACAATAACTGAATTCAGTTCAGAATACAGTTTGAATAAATTTAATTTATTTAAACTGTATTTGCTTTAATATAGTTACACATTCAAGTGTGCTGGCTTGCACTGCACTTGAATTGTTTTTAGTGCTGTTTTAGCTGCTTTTCTGTAAAAAAAAAATCTAAGCTTGTTTCCTGCCTTTCCTGTAACTAGTCTAGTCCAGATACAGATTTGCTGTATCCAGGACTATTTGTAAGCTTCTGAGCCCTCCAAGCCTTTCTGTGTTGGAGGGAAGCCTTCTAGCTTATCAGTGGGAGTGGTAAGCACTAGGTAGCCTATCTACCACAAGAGTGGTTTCTGGCCCAGAAGTTGTAGTTTACTGACCATTTGGGCAGTTTTTCCACGTCTTTCAACTTTCTGGTTTAAAAGCCTGCATTTGCGCTTGTTTCCCACCTTTCTTATAACTAGTCTAGTCTGGAAACAGATTTGCTGTATCCAGGACTGTTTGTAAGCTTCCGAGCCCCCCAAGCCTTTCTGTGTCGGAGGGAAGCCTTCTAGCTTGTCAGTGGGAGTGGTAAGCACTAGGTAGCCTATCTACCACAAGAGGAGTGTGGTTTCTGGCACAGAAATTGTAGTTTATTGGCCATTTGGGCAGTTTTTCCAGCTCTTTCAACTTTTTGGTCTGACTTTTCCCGCATTTCCTGTAACTAGTCTAGTCCAGATGCAGATTTTCTATATCCAGGACTGTATGTAAGCTTCTGAGCTCCCCCAAGCCTTTCTGTGTTGGAGGGAAGCCTTCTAGCTTATCAGTTGGAGTAGTAAGCATTAGGTACCCTATCTACCACAAGAGGAGTGGTTTCTGGCCCAAAAATTGTAGTTTATTGACCACTTGGGCAGTTTTTCCATCTCTTTCAACTTTCTGGTTTAAAAGCCCGCATTTGCGCTTGTTTCTCGCCTTTCCTGTAACTAGTCTAGTCCAGATACAGATTGCTCTAGCCAGGACTGTTTGAATACCTCTGAGTGGTGCCAAAGTCTGCTCTTCAAATTTTCCCTTAGATCTGCTAGTTCTCTCCTCTCCTGCACTTTTACTAGCTTATTAGTCTAGCACTTTACCAGGCTTCTTATAGCAATTATTGTAGCACACAAAAGTGCTACCAGCAGTAAACATTCTACAAAGAAACAGCTCCAGTACTTATTATTAATGCCCACCCCTCCAGGCATGTCTAAAGGTCAGTTCCCTGTGCTTTCTCATATTAACCTGGTGAACTTGGGCATCCTGAGGCAATGTAGCAACTGCCTCATGTACACCAACAACCTTCTTCTCTTACCTCCCAACACTCAGACTTGTGAGAGATGCACTTATATATCCAAACTGGAAGCCACTCACTCTCCAGCCAAGACCGGAATAGCTGGTCAAGAGGAGAAGGTCAACACTTGCACCACACCACATGGAACACATAGCCCTCCAGAACACACACCAGCACTGTCATCACATAAAAACACAAACCACACACCCACCTTTGCAGAGGCTCTCAATAAAAATCTACCCGAACAGCAGAGACCTCCAAGGCAGAAATGCACTCACCACTACAACACAATACTAATCACGAGACTCATAACTCTCCTAAACAATGTGCTACTCAACCAAAGCCCACAAGGCAAAACAGCATGCCCAACACACTAGTCATAGGTGACTCGATAGTGAGATACACTGGTGTTCCACTCAGTAGGTTGAATAAGGAGAAAGTAACAGTCAGCTGCCTGTCAGGTGCCAGAATCCTCCACATAACGCACGCACTCAGGTCCCTCAACAACAGGTACAAATATGACCCTGTCATTGTACATCTGGGTGTGAATGACCTGAGATGTACCTCCCTGGACTACATGAAAAGAGACATGGAGGAGCTCTCGGATTATGTAGCCCAGGCGGGTATGACCCTAGCCCTGAGTCTTATCCTGCCGTCACCCAGAATGATACCACAGTACAAGCAGAACATGATTGATTTCAACAATTGGCTAAGTTTCTGTTGTCATTCTAAGGGGATCCAGTATCTGTCTGCCTGTGATGACGTGATTGACAGACCTCAATGCTTTGCCAGAGATGGCCTGTGTCTGTCACCCCTGGGCTTCCGGATACTGGCCAACGCTCTTGCCACCCCTATAGTGCCTTTTTTTAGCCAGTGTTCCAGAGACCAAATTACCACCATAACAGCTACAAACAAATGCAAGCTGAGGGTCATGCTGCTTAACGCTAGAAGTCTAAATCTCAAAATGCAGTCGCTCGAAGCACTCCTTAAAATGGAGAACATCGACATTTGTGCTGTAACAGAGACCTGGTTCAAGGCAGCAGAAAGCACCCCTGTACTACCAGGCTATAACTCATTCCACACCTTTTGGCCCCAGAACTTGGACCGAAGCTCCAAAGGCGGTATTTCCATATTCATAAAGGATGCATACACCTCCAGACTGGTAGTCCAATATAATGCATCAGAAATACTTCAAGTGCAGCTAACATTGGGTATGACAGCGATTCAGGTCATAGCCTGCTACAGGTCCCCAACCATGTCCCAAGACTCACACTCCACGTTCCTATGCATCCTGGAGAATATTAGGGTCCGACCTAACAGTCTCATACTGGGCGACTTCAACTACCCCTCCATCAACTGGGAAAACTACTCATGTATCAATACACTTGCCCAATGTTTCCTGGAAATCATTAATTCCAATGCCCTGGACCAGCTCATTCTTACCCCCACTAGAGGTAGCAACATCCTTGACCTGGTCATTACTAACATGGGTGACCGTTGCTCTACACCAATAGTCAATCCCTCCCTGGATAGATCGGACCACAAACTAATCACCTTGGAAATCCACATCCCTCCTACCCACCCCACCTCCGCAAAGGTAACCACCATGAAAAACTTACAAAACACAAAATAGCCCAGTATATCCAGGGGAATACCTCATCCAATATGACCATAAAATGTACTATAGCAAAAATAGGTGAGGCAATGCAAATAGCAAACAAACCAGCAATTTATTCGCAAGTGAGCACTTTCTCAGTAATCACTACTGCTTCATCAGACATTTACAACCATAAAAAAGCCCTTATTTTATACTAAAAACCTATTGTGATAAAATGAATAATAAGACACAAATTCTTAAAGACACAACATGACTACATCTGAATAAAAATGCAAAAAATACATAAACAAAATACAATAAAATACACATATCTCTATCACATACATACACATAAATAGGGGTAAATGCAAAACTGTTCACAAAATAGAACATAAATCTACCTTTAAAAATACATGTTTAGTTATACCCCTTTGCTTTCATTTCCTGAACCTTCTCATCTTGAGCAAATGTTGAATAGGTACTATATCATTCAGGCCCTTCCCCATATTAGCTCTCAGCTTAACGATGTATTTTGTCTTCATTGCTTCTGTCCTATTTCTTACATCACCCATTCTCATTCCTGGTTCATTTTTAGCAATAATAAGAAATTTATAATTATGTGAAGGTCCCATCTGAGAAGTATGTTTTTCTAAGGCATTAGTTAATATGTTAGTATGTATATCATAAATATGCTTTCTTATCCTAAGTCTAAACATTCTGTCCATTTTACCTATATAAAATGCACTACACAGCTGACACACAGCCATGTAAACTATATGTTCAGAATTACAATTGCCATTAGCCTTAAAAACAAAATCCTTCCCCAAATCTGGATGTTTAAAGGAACCTTCTTAATTAAGATATATACATTGGTTGCATTTCCTACATGGGCTACTACAATACTTATCAACCTGTGCTTTCTTATTTTATCAGGGTAACATAACATCTTGTTCATGTCCTTCATGTTCTTAAACTGAAATTTGGGGGTGGGACATACAGTCTTCTTCACTGTAGGATCCATCATTAAAATAGACCAATATTTTTTATATACCCCTCAAAATGGGCTTTACATTGTTAGTATACCGAATAGGTACTCTTAACCTACTTTCATTTAAACCACTACCTTTGCTTTGTTTCTTATTTTGTATACTCTGTTCAGAAAAATAAGGTTGAGCTGAGGTCGTTCTCAAAGATCTAACATTCTCCATAACATTAGAAATGTCCACATGATTATATCCCCTTTTGACTAATTTACAGCCTAGCTCTTGCAATTCTACATTAAAAGCTGTTGAACAGGTATTTAGCCTAGATGCCCTCATACTCTGACCTTTAATAACATTGTTAAACACATATTGGGGATGCATGCTGGTCTTATGCAACAACGTGTTCCTATTGCATTCTTTTCTGTGTTTACTAGTTTTAACCTTATTTTCATTGTCAATGGTAATAAGCACATCTTGGAAATTTATTGATTCTCTTGCAAAATTCAGGGTGAACCTTAGAAATGCAGCTGAAGTATTCAAATATTCATAAAAAACAATACAGTTGTTCTTCATTGCCTCCCCATAAAAAAGAAAAGGTTATCTACGAATCTACAGTATAACTTAACTTTCATTCTGTGTGGACCTTCTAATATATGTTCCCTTTCCCATATGGCCATGCCTAGGTTGGCATGGCTATTGGCACATGAAGTGCCCATAGCTACGCCATCCCTCTGTCAATATACCAGTTCATCAAACACAAAATTGTTATGCTCTAAGTTCACCTCCATCAAAAAGGTGTACAAATCAATAGTGCTCCCATCTAGTTGTGTTTTCTGTAGGAAGGCTCTTAACATCTCTATGCCTTTTAAATTTGGAATTTTGGTAAACAACAATTGAACATCCATTGTAACCATTAGAATACCTGTTGATAGTTACCCTTTACAAAACATATATAAACCATTGACAAAATCTTTGTTATCTTTCACTACAACATCATATAAATCTAAATAAGATCTACATTTTTTTCTCTAAAAAAATGGACAGTCATTCAGTACTCCAACCCCCTCCCGAGATAATGGGTCTCATTGGTGGATCTTCAGCATTCTTATGGACGTTAGGTAAACCTTGTATACTTGGTAGTATTGGATTATGAACAGCAAAATATTGTAGCAACTTAGAATCTATTAAACCTAATGTAAAACACTCAGCTAAAGCACAATTTATACCATGTACCATTTGCCAATGAAGAACAACTGCATTGTTTTTATGAATATTTGAATACTTCAGCTGCATTTCTAAGGTTCACCCTGAATTTTGCAAGAGAATCAATAAATTTCCAAGATGTGCTTATTACCATTGACAATGAAAATAAGGTTAAAACTAGTAAACACAGAAAAGAATGCAATAGGAACACGTTGTTGCATAAGACCAGAATGCATCCTCAGTATGTATTTAACAATGTTATTAAAGGTCAGAGTATGAGGGCATCTAGGCTAAATACCTGTTCAACAGCTTTTAATGTAGAATTGCAAGAGCTAGACTGTAAATTAGTCAAAAGGGGATATAATTATATGGACATTTCTAATGTTATGGAGAATGTTATGCCTTTGAGAACGACATCAGCTCAACCTTATTTTTCTGAAGAGAGTATACAAAGTAAGAGACATAGCAAAGGTAGTGGTTTAAATGAAAGTAGATTAAGAGTACCTGTTCGGTATACTAACAATGTAAAGCCCATTTTGTGGGGTATACAGAAAATATTGGCCTATTTTAATGATGGATCCTACATTGAGGGAGAATGTAGATCCCACCCCCAAATTTCAGTTTAAGAACATGAAAACATGAACAAGATGTTATGTTACCCTGATAAAAATAAGAAAGCACAGGTTGATAAGTGTTGTACTAGCCCATGTGGGAAATGCAACCTATATATATATATATATATATATATATATATATATATATATATATATATATATAAATTCAGAAGGTTGCTTTAAACATCCAGATTTAGGGAAATTTTGTTTTTAAGGTTAATGGCAATTATAATTCTGAACATATAGTCTACATGGCTGTGTGTCAGCTGTGTAGTGCATTTTATATAGGTAAAACAGACAGAATGTGGATAAGAGAGCATGTTTATGATATATATTAACTAATGCCTTAGCGAAACATGCTTCTCAGATGGGACCTTCACATAATTATAAATGTCTTATTATTGCTAAAAATGAACTGGGAATGAGAATGGGTGATGTAAGAAACAGGACAGAAGCAATGGAGACAAAATGGATCATTAAGCTGAGAGCTAATATGGGGAAGGGCCTGAATGATGTAGTACCTATTCAACCTTTACTCAACATGAGAAGGCTCAGGAAATGAAAGCAAAGGGGTATAACTAAACATGTATTTTTAAAGGTAGATTTATGTTCTATTTTGTGAACAGTTTTGCATTTGCCCCTATTTATGTGTATGTATGTGATAGAGATATGTGTATTTTATTGTATTTTGTTTTTGTATTTTTTTGCATTTTTATTCAGATGTAGTCATGTCATGTGTCTTTAAGAATTTGTGTCTAATTATTCAATTTATCACGATAGGTTTTTAGTATAAAATAAGGGCTTTTTATGGTTTTAAATGTCTGATGAAGCAGTAGTGATTACTGCAAAAGCACTCACTTTCAAATATATTGTTGGTTTGTCTGCTATTTGTGTTGCCTCACTTATTTTTACCATGAAAAACTTCTACAAAGCTAACTTTGTCCTCCTAAAAAAAGAAGTGGCTAACTTAACGATACTCATGCAAATGGAGAATCGTTGCATGACTGCTGAATCATACACCAATGCACTGTATGAACACATACACAAATGCATGGATTTCACCATACCCAATAGAACCAAGATGCTCTCCTCCAAAAAAGGAAGCCAATCTGGTGGTCCTCTGCCATACACAAACTCTACAATAGAAGGAGGAAACTGATGTGGAATAAAGTAAAGTCCCAAGACTGGAAAAACTCCCTTATCAGCCTCAACAAAAAGTTGAGATCCCTCATCATATCCTCTGAAGCTAGCTATGAAAACAGAATTGCAGCAGATAGTAAAGACAACCACAAGGCCTTCTATAGTTATGTAAAAAATCTCCATGGCAATACCCAGATTTGCTCTGAGCTACTGCACAATGGTACCTCCTATACTGAGCCAACAGATATTGCCAATATACTGGCCAACAGATTCAGTGCTAACTTTACCCTTCTCTCCTCACCCCAAAGGACAAATCGCAATACCAGTAGATTGCCAGGCATCCAGTATTACTGCTGCACAGGTTAAAACAGCACTCTCCAAGGCCATGATTACAGGTTCTATGGGACCTGACAATATCCCTGGCTGTGTTCTACATGAACTACAGAGTGAACTGGCACCTCACCTGTGTGCCCTGTTTAATCACACCCTCACCTCAGGCTTTGTCCCTACTGAATGGTGCACTGCTACAGCCATCCCTCTCCACAAAGGAGGAGCGACTACAGACCCTGGGAACTACCGCCCTATTAGCCTGACAAGTCTGATATGGAAAGCTATGGAATGCATCATCATGGACTGAATAAACAAGGATATAGGGAATCTCCAAACTCTGGATCCCACATGGTTTGGTTTTGTGAAGGGTAGATCATGACTGCTCAACTTGGTCGACTTCTTTGAGTCAGTCACCAGAGATGTGGATGAAGGCAAGGTGGTTCATACAGCCTACCTTGATCTGGTCAAGGCCTTTGATATCATTCCCCACTCAGGAATCATAGAAAAACTCACTAACTAGGCATCAACCCCTATATCACTAGGTGAGTTGCAAATTGGCTCACAGATAGAACCCACAGTGTGAAAGTAGCTGACTCCAAGTTAGACTGCTGACCAGTCACAAGTGGAGTCCCACAGGGTTCAGTCCTGGGTCCTGTCCTGTTTGGTATCTATTTCTCTGTAGTCCAGGCCAACATGAAGGGACTCTGGCTGACAAAGTTTGCAGACTTTGCAAGTTGGGAGCTATTATTAACTCCCCAAGTGATGTTGACATCCTACAGAAAAACCTCACTGAGACCAACGACTGGTGTCAGAACCATGGCCTTAAGCTCAATGCCAAAAAAATGTGTCATCATCCCCTTTGGGGGAAAAACGGTTCCCATGAAGTACCACATCGATGGTAGTCCAATAAACGCAGAAGGTGTTATAAGAGATATGGGAACACAGGTTGACAGCAACCTCACTTTTGACCACCATATTGCCACTGTGGTCAGAAAGTCCTTCTATGTGGCACATCTCATTACTAAGGGTTTTGCATCCAGGAGGAAAGAGCTCATTGTCTCCCTGTACTCTTTCCTCAGTAGGCCAATCATCGAGTACAATACCCCATTTGGCATGTATCTCACTAGACACCTGCAACAACTGGAGAGGCCACAAAAGTACCTCACAAAGAGGATCCTAGGCCTTAAATACTTGTCCTATATGGACAGACTCAGAAAACTCTAACTATTCTGTGTCTCATATCACCTACTTGGAGGCAATCTCTGCTTGACTTACAAAGCCATGTCTGACCCAGCTCTGTTAGAAGATACATCTAAAGAAATCCCAATCCCTCTGCACCACACATTCCAGAGACCTCAACTTCATTACCACAGTCAACAGAATGTGCTGGAGGGACAGGTTCATAACCCAGAGACTGCCCATGCTATGGAATATACTTCCCATACATGTCAAACAGAGCACCTCACTGGCCCTCTTCAAGATAAATCTTGATAAGTGGATGGGAAATAGAAAATTCACCCTGGGGATCACTCTAGTGGCTCTACATGAAAAAAGAGAGCAAAGTGAGAGGACTTTGAGTGGAGAGGCTCCAGGATTTAGTAAACAGAATGACAGGGTGTAGCATTAGAGGGATATATTCCACCTTAAATATTGTGTACAGTTCTAGAGGCCATATAATGAAAACAGTTCAGGCTCCTGGGAGGAATTCAGAGGAAAGCTACAAGAAAGATCCTTGGGATGGAGGGGAGGGATTATGTCCAAACGCTGGAGAAGCTAAACTCTATTCACTTGAGACAGAAAGGGCTTTATACTGGTGCACATGATTGTTGTATTTGAGATGTGAATGGAGAAGAACAAAAGGGAAGTACAGTGGTAGCAGTTTATAGAGATTAGTAGTACAGAAATCTCTGAAAGCACTTTTTTTTCAAAGAAAAGGCTGTAGAGCCATGAAATGCACTACTTGGAGACAGAATTCACAGATGCATTTAAAAGGGCATGGGACAAGTGGAAAAAAATAAGTGGAAAGGTGGGGCTATAAGGGAGGTATAAGTGTTAAGGCACTTAAAGAGCTTCAATTACAATATCACTCCCCACCCAAAGAGATACAGACCACTCCTACACCTGCATATCCTCATACAAATATCAAATATATCTACTTAATATATCAATTTAGTTAATAGAGACCCTAGTTGATGGGTCTACAACTGGGGTTCATCATATCATCTGTTCCAGTTAGACATGTTTACTTGGAAGTTTTCACACTCTGGGGAGTGCATGCCCTACACTATTGCACTACTAAAGTTTTGCTAGGCTTGAACTGCCATGTTGCCTCAACCATTGATCTTGCACACTTTAAGCAAAAAAAAAAAAACATTATAAATATTTGATATAGCTATGTTGTTATCAATTAATATAGAAACACAAACTTGCCTACTTCACACAAAGCTTCATCAGCACATGAAAGGCAGATGGGCCATCCAAGTACAAGGGGACAGTAGAAGGATATTTGAGATCCCTTTAACAAGTCCTTCATAGATCAACTCATGCAATTTATTTATTTATTTAACATTTGTTAACCGGGAAAGTCCGACTTGGAACAAAGCCAATTTTCAGACAAGGCCTGGGGAGAAATGCTCCAGACGCATGTCTTTGTAACATGGGAGAAAACCAGAGCACCCAGAGAAAACCCACACGAACGCAGGGAGGACATGCAGACTTCACACAGAAGGCACTCCTGCTGAGAATTGAACCGGAGAACCTCTTGCTGTGAGGTGACAATGCTACCACTGCACCACTGTGCCGTCCATAAGAATGTATATGAAATATGTAACATCATGAAACCTAAATGGTGATTATATACAATTAGGTATAATATCAAGCAATATATCCACAAATCTATCAGAGTGGAAAGAGCTGGAGGATGAAAAAAAAATAATAATCATAAGGATGAGTCATGAACTACTGAGGTAAAAAAAGAGGCCCAGAGTTTGGAGTCATACTCCAGACAATAATGCTTGGTAGGGTGTATGAACTGTCAGCCAAGTTGACATTGCACAAAATGTCTCCAAGCAGACATTTTTGAAGCAAGCAGTGGAAGTGGCCTTGCTTTCGTGGATTAAACTGTGTGCATTTACCATCAGAAAATTAGCCAGCTAAAGGCAAATGATGCAGTCAGTAATGCACTTAGACATTGTTAACTTGATAATGACAAGGCCTTCCCTTCCTAGGACAAAGGAGATGAACAGCTGTTCTCTCTTCCTAAAGTCATATATGGTGAGGTATATGATATGCCTCCTGGAGCCTCTCCACTCAAAAGCCAACGTCTACTTACAGGTGGTACCAAGTATTTGCAGACACAGAGGTAATGTTAGTAAGGGTGCAGGATAATAACCCTACAATGTTTCCCAAATAAATACAGGAAACAAATCCATTATGGGTGCTGTGGAGGCCAAAGGGGAGCAGATTAGGATTTACTGTTTTGAATGCTCTTTTTTTAAAACAAGAAACATCTTTATCAAATGATCATGTATGACATAGATAATCATACATTTATACAAATGAAAACAAATCATATTGACATAATTTTGGTTACAGACATTATACATCACAAAATTATATTGACATAATTGTAGTTGCAAGCATTATACTTCACGTATAATCTACAAGTCATTGTCAGTCAAACATTACATAGCTCATTCAAATCCTGCCTTCCTTTAAATCTCATTCCTCCTCTGCATGTATTGTTCCCACATTTCCCATTTTTCCCATGTAATTTCCTCCTACCCTTTTCTAAAGATCTCAATTCCAGTTGTTTTATCTCTGTTAGTATATTCCCTGGTTCTAGTAAAGGTGGTTTAGACTTTGATTTCCATTTTTTTAGTAATTGCTTTATTGGCAGCCACCATAACTAGACTCAGCAAGGACTTACTATGTGTAGGCAATTCCAATTCTGTATCATAGCTCAAAAAATAATTTTGTTAGTTACAGCAACTTGCTCACCCAGTATCTCTGACAGAGCAGTCAGCAGGGAATCCTTAAAGTATGCCAACTCATAACACTCCCTGAAAATATGTTCCTGTTCCTCTTTCTTCTCTATCACACCTCCAGCATTTGCTGTCTACCTGAGGAGAAATTCTTTGGAGTCTACTCGGGGTATAAAAATACCTATGTAAGCACTTCCAAGCAAAGATCCTAAATCTTCTAGACTTTGTTGCATATTTGGGAGACATACATATATCCCCAATGTATCTTTGTGAATTGTTTTCCAGTCTCTCTTCCCAATCCTTTCTAACCTCCTCTGATTGACTCTTATAGTTATGCAATATTTTGTATACTCTAATAATTATTCCTTTTTAACAGCAGCTTCTGTTCTAGATTCTACTAAAATCTCTACTAGTGCTGGTCTTTCACTTATGACCCCCTTATTTATTTTTCTTTGCTTATACTCTGTTAGCAATCCTTGATAGGGAAGGCAATATCTGTCTTGCAGTGCAAATAAATTCTTGACCTCTTCCCATTCTGTTACCTTTCCCTCTCTAATTATTTGCTCACAATACCTTGATTCTTTTATCAGTTTTCTCCAATGAATTCCAGCTCCTCTTGCCTGTTGCCTGTATCCCTAATTGCAGTCATCCCTATCAGCAGAATCTGCTTTCTCCATTCCTGTTAGCTTAGTTCTTAGAATACTTTTTGCTACTTTGTAAATATAATATTCTGCATGGTTATTGTTATTTTCCTTAAGGATCTGCATACAAAATCCCAGTCTCTTGTTTCTTGATCTCCCCCCTCCCGTTTCATCACCATCCCTTTCCACACTGAATTATAAGTTTCTGCTTGTGCTATGTATAGGAGCCTTAAAAGTGTAACTCTGAAATATCCCTTCAAAACGGGTATTCCTAAACTGCCTTGTTCAATTGGAAGAATCAGCTTATCCCACTTGACTCTTGCTGTCTTTCCCTCCTAGATAAAATCATTCAGCTCTTCATTATTTGCTATCCACAACTTCTGCTCTGGTTGATAAAAATATATCTGATCTGCGTATAAAACTAAAGGGACTAAAAACATTTTAACTGCTTGTATCTTGCTATCCATATCCACATAACAGAGCTTCCAATTTCTCAGCTTTTGTATTATCTTTAGTTTAGTCTCTTCCCACATGTCCTTAACTGCCACACCAGAATCCTTTTTAATCCATATTGCTAAGTACTTCATTTTATCATGTCCCCATAAATATGGATATTGCTGAACCAGTTCATGTGTGGGTGCATAATTTACAGCTACTGCCTTTGTTTTAGCTTCTTTAATTTTGTATCCCAAAAAGATTTAAAACTGTCTGAAAATGTTCCACAACACTGAATTGTCCTTTTCTGGTTTTATCAGATATAAATTAACATCTGCAAATAGAGCCAGCTTTTCTTGACTACCATATCAATTATATCCGTGACCCTATAAAGTAAGATAAATTATTTAGTGTTGTTACGGACTATTAACGGGCATTGTACACATGCAGTTAATCTACTAATTGGCAGTCTTTACCTGTTAATTTCAACTTGAGCTACTCTGCTTTATTAGATGCTGCAAAATAGGCATTTTGTATCACTACTGAATCTAATACTGTTAAAAACAGAGATACAGCAGTGGTCAGTTACTATTCAGGCATTTTTAAATACTGTGCTCTGTACACCTAGGACTTTAATTCCTAGCATTGTTACTGCCATTTGTTGTTACAAAACTGCTCAAAATAGATATCCAGCTAATAGCTGTAAGATAGAGTCTATTTCTTGTATTCCCATTATTGCGGAACTGCTAAAATATTGATAACTTGAAAATGATCATAGTTAGAAGCTGATGAAAGTGTAGAGTTTATTTCTTGTCGAGCTGATACTGCATAAATGTTACTCATTATAGAATCTTGTAACATTGTGTTTTGCTTACCATTGTTTTTACTCGCACTTTGCAAAACAATTTTACTAACTCTAACCACTCACTGCCTATAGTACAGTCTCCACCAAGTTGAAACAAGCGTGGACAATGACTGAGTCGTACTTGTACCTGCTGTTGAGAGACCTGAGTGCTTGTAGTGTTAACCTCTCCAGTGATTCTCCCTTTTTTCAGAGTGCCCTGTAATAAAAATAAATTCGCCATCAAGAAAAGAACACCAATATGAAGGCAAATCCTACCGAGAGTCCCTGCATGCAACAGAATAATAAACACTATTTGAACCTAACCCATGTAGGTGTTTGGCCCAGGTTCTTTTTCTAGCATTAAACAAGCTAAATACATTGTGGCAAGCATGCAGAAAGGGATGCCAGCCAAACCCTATTCCCCTAGTAATTTACAATTAGTTACGTACTATTCTTATAAATCAGGTACAAGCAGTATAAAGAAAATGGTATTTTGCAACAGATTCTAAACAAAAACATTATCCATCTGACGTTACTCATTAGACTGCACCAATTTACCATCCTGCACATAGCAGTCTAGTTTCTATTTTATTTTATTTTTTTATGCTCAATTAATACCTTGCTTCTAGAACCAAAATCTATATCATAAAAAATTGTCTTTGAAAATGGAATATAGCTCTCGTAACATACTCTGCCAGAAACTGATTGGCTCAACATGCTCCATTTACCTCCACTCCACTTGGGCTCACTCCACTCCCCTACCCTCAGTTCCCACCCACCTCCTCTATCCCTAACTAACCACACACACACACAACCCCAATTAACCAATAAAGCAACTACTTCTCCACTCAAAATACGAACTCTATAATACCACATGACTACCAATTCCCACAACTATAATATTTAATCTTCTGCATATAGACTGCTCTATCAGTTTTATCCCATTACTCTTACCTACAAATAGTACTCAAATTAATACCACCCTTTTAGATTTGACCTTATACCTTAGAGCCATACTACTGTATCAGTTTTATCGCATTACTTTTACCTACAAAATAGTACTCAAATTAACACCACCCTTATACCTAAATCCAATATGCTAGCCATACACACAATACAATAATCATACTTTTTATATTAACAGCTCACTCAACTTCCTACCACACTTTTCTAAATATCCTACCCTCTACCAACACAACTCCCTACAAACTCCCTGAACAACTAAATCCTATAACTATTTTATATCACCCAGCATATATAACAGCTCTCTCATTGATTATGCTATATTTGTTACTCTACCCCTAAAACCTTTGCCACCCATTTCCCTAAAGTTCGACAAACAAATAACCAAATGCCTAAACGTACTAACTCATGTAGCAACTAAACTTATTCTAAGTGGTGACATTCACTCAAACCCTGGCCCCACAACCAAGAAAACCCACTTCACCTCACCACCCAGCCCCCCCCCCCAAAATTTCCTAAGTTATCCTAGAAAAGGGTCTGACCTTCTACTAATTAACATCAACACCAGAAGCATCCTAAATAAAGTGCAAGAATTCCATGTCTACATCTCAGTCTATTTTCCAGTCATTGCAATAATAACCAAAACTTGGCTTAAGCCTGACATTGCCAATAATGAAATTCTCCCTCCTGGATACAATATTCTCAGACTAGATAGGAACAGCAAAAGAGGTAGAGGAATTTCTATTCTATTCAGAAATAATCTTACCTTTCAACCCGTACGCCTGGACCATGCAGACTTTGATAGGACAGAAATAATGATGTTAAGTTGTCCCATCTCACCTTCGTTCTTGCTGTTTGGGTTCGGAGCTGATCCTCGGCTCCGACTCAGCCTACTTCTATAGGTCGAGAGCTATTTACTGGCTTGAGGCTCACCATTATCCCAGAATGCCCAGCGTCAGCTACCCAGATCTCATTTGCCGCTTCAACTGCGAGGTTGCTTCGTTACTGGCTCAGGCTTAGTATAGTTTTTTTCTATGATTATAATTGTTGTTTATTCTTAAAATTTGTCTATAGTTCTTTATCCATTATCGCCTTTCTTGTGTGTGCTGTAGCTTTGTTGACCGTCGCTCCATATCTCGCAGGCCTTCTGTTTCCCCTGAACTCGTTTAAATTAGAGATCCCTCCCCCCTTAGGACAGCCGTTTAAATTAGAGGCTCTCCTTTCTGTTCCTTAACTATAAAAAAAAAAAAAAAAAAAAAAATTTGTTTTTTAGTATAGTAGTGTAACATGTCTAAAGAGGCCAAAGTTTCTGGCTTCAAAAGGTGTGACTCATGCTGTCAAAAAATGTCTCTGACAGATGGGCACACTAGCTGTGTTTATTGTTTAGGGGCTGTGCACCTGCAGGACTCCTGCTCTGTCATGCATTTAGTCTAAGGGTCCTGCAGTTGCGCAAAAACAAATTAGTCCTTCGAGGATTATTGAAACCACAGAATTCCCCAGCTAAAGGTTCTCAGCCAGTGAAATCCTCTAAGTCTGTCAAGCCGTCGGCTCCATCCTTGGAACCGACTCCTGGGCTTGAAGAACCAAGTTTGTCGGTGCCGACTAGCATCGACAAATCATCTCCTTGGCTCCAACTGCCACCTCGGAGCCATCTTAGAGCCACAAGCGAGCAAGGTTTCCTTCATTGGGGCTGATCTGCTCTGTGCCACGTTCATCCTTATTTGGAAGTGAACACAGTCATCGCTCTTCATCCCACTCTTCTCGATCCTCCAGGTTATCAGATCAAGACGTGGAGAGAGTAGTCATCAGGTTGCTTAAATCACAGGCCCTTGCAAAATTACTTTCCAGCCCACCTCAGCAGGTTGCGGCTCCATCCACCTCCATCTCCATTCCTCCGACTACACTTAGTTCGGAGCCGGAGACCATGGATGCGCTGATAGTAGAACTGACCGCACCAATCACCTCCTCTTTGGTTCTGACATCAGCTCCGATCACCTCAATTGTTCCATTCATAGAGGGATCTGGGCACCAAAGCTCTCTCGTCGACTCCGAGGGGGGAAGTGGCATCAGTCCCTTGTCTGACCCTGGTCTCCCTCTCAGAGCTTCGGTGCAGATTAGCTCGGCTCCCACATCGGCACCGGAGCCATTGCCCTTGATGCAGAGAAGGACTCACATCTCTTTGAAGCCGGAGCTTTCTTTGCCTCGGGATCATGACGCCTTTGAGGTCATGCGGAGTGTGCTGCCCCGTGAAGCAGCCCTACTATCAGCCCCATCGGCTCCTTCTCTTGTGGTGCCTGTGCCAACCTCTGCTCCTCCTCCAGCCCAGAAGCGTAGGGAACCTATGCCTCAGGACACCCCATTGGATGACTCCTCTTCTTCCAAGGCCTCCCCTGATCACTCAGAGGTGCCTCCTCAGAAGAGGAAGTGCAAGAGAAAGCACCTAGACTCCCCTGAGTCTGTCACCTTAGATACAGACCTGGATGAATCGGAAGGGTCCCCAGGTCCCCCTCTGAAGATGTTTCCTTTTTGGACATCCTTGAAATGCTTAGGCAGAGGGGTGGCTGGTCTTCCCTAGCCCCTACGAAGGATGAGTCTGTATACCTGGAGGCATTCGGTTCCCGACCCTCCACCTCCTGGGTGTCTGCATCTTTCAATCCACTCATGTCTGTAGTGGCTCAAAAGGCTTGGTCAGCTCTGGATTCTGTGGAACCTACTCCAAGGAGACCAAATAAGTTCATAACAGCCCCCCAGGACAAACAATTTATCTCTAAAGGTGTGCCAGTTGATCCCATGGTGGTAGCAGCAGCTACCAAGAAAGAATTAGCAGAAATGTCTTCGTCTGTCCATCCACCAAACAAAGAGCCTAGGACGATGGACAGATATGGGAAGTGAATGTTTTCCTCAGCAACCTTCTCAATGAGGTCCCTGAATTATCTCTGTCATTTTACACAACTTAAAAGGGATCTCCTAAAAGAGCTTGGAGATACCCTATAAGATCCTACAGTTGAGGGAGCATCAGCCAAAATAGCTTCCCAGCTTGCGACTCTTAATTCTATAGTCAACTCCTCCATGAGGCTAATTTCCTATGCAGCCAATGGAGCAAGCAGGGCCGCAGGTACAGGAGAAGCTCTCAGGAGACATGCTTGGCTGCTGCTGTGTCAATTTGCAGAACCCTTTTGGGCATCCTTCACAAATACTCCCTTTGATGGCTCCTCGCTTTTTGGGCCTCAGGTGAAAGACACTCTTACCAGGTGCGAGCTGGAAGGCAAGACTCTCTCTGCCACGGGAGTCCGTTTTTCCACTCCTAACAGACCTTATCCCAAAGGTCAGAGGGGTGGAAAGATGTGGTTTTGGAAGTCCCAGGGACCCTTGACTGACACACATGGTGATTTTTCTCCCAGGAGCAGAGGGGGAAACAACAATGGCAGACGCCACCCCCGTGGCAGAAGAGGACCACAAAATCAGGGTAACAGAGAAACTTTCCCTGCCAAACCTTTCCAGCATCCCTGATGGGTTGCCCGACTGCTCACCTCTAGAGGCAGTCGGGGGAAGACTTTCACTGTACCCAAAAGCCTGTCAAAATATAACAAGAGACAAATGGGTACTATCTATCATATCTGGAGGTTACAAAATCCCCTTTCATCAACCCCCTCTAAAGTCAAAAAAGTCCATCCCAGATGTCCCACCCAATCTAAGGGATCAAGCAGTTATTCAAGTTTCAAAACTGCTAGAAAAAAGAGCCATTGAGGAAGTCTCCGCAGACCAACTAGGATCCGGAACTTACTCAAGATTCTTTTTAGTACCAAAAAAGACAGGAGACTGAAGACCAATACTGGATCTCAGCAGATTGAACAAATCTGTACAAAAAGAAAAGTTCTGGATGGTAACACTGCAATCCATTATCCCCTTTCTAGGTCAGGACAACTGGATGTGCTCCATTGATCTTCAGGATGCGTACAACCATATCAAAATGGACAGACGCTCCAGGAGATTACTTCGCTTCTGGGTAGGGGCCAGTCATTATCAGTTCAGAGCTCTGCCCTTTGGTCTCACCACAGCCTCCAAGGTGTTCACCAAATGTATGGCAGTAGTCACGGCTCACCTGAGATGTCAAGGATTCCAGGTGTTTCCCTATCTAGACGACTGGCTCCTAAATGCTACCACCAGGCATCAACTCTTAGAGGCACGGTATTATACAATATCAACCTGCACCCAACTAGGCATTACAGTAAATTTTGAAAAATCTGCCTTGTTGCCCTGTCAATCTGTTAAATATATAGGAGCAGAATTAAACACAAAACAGATGTTTGCAAGGTTACCTCAGGAAAGAGTTTTCTCTATTTACCAACAAGTGTCATTTCTAATGCAGAGCAGAAAGGTCCAAGTCAGACATGTCCTGCAAGTTCTAGGCTCCATGGCAGCTGCCATTCTTCTTGTACCATTAGCGCGTTACCACATGAGAGTCCTTCAGTAGCTTCTCTTCATGCAGTGGTCCTTCCAGGAACTACCCATGTCTCACATGATCCTGATTACACAAACATACAAAAGACACCTCTCTTGGTAGATGGTTTCCCCACTGGTGACTCAGGGCAGACCTTTCATTCAACCCCCTCCGGTAGCCACAGTGACCACGGACGCCTCCCTGATAGGGTGGGGGAGGGCATTATCTAGACAGGACAGTCCAAGGCATGTGGCAACCTCACAAGTACCATCTGCATATCAATGTCCTATAGATGAGAGCGGTGCTCCTAGAGTTGCAAGCTCTTCAAGACTCTCTTCCTTCCGGGACTATTGCGATCCAAACAGACAACATGTCAGTTGTGTGGTACATCAACAAGCAGGGCGGGACCAGGTCCTACCCCTTGTGTCGAGAAGTACTCAGGCAATGGCAATGGGTGATTTTCCTTCCAATGTTTTCTGACAGCAATGCACATCCCTGGGAAATCCAACGTAATAGCGGACAGGCTCAGCAGGGCTATCCTCATGCCTCACAAGTGGTCTCTGAATCAGGAAGTTGCGGACCTTATCTTCCACAAATGGGGCCAGCCTTGCTGCGATCTATTTGCCACCCCCTCAACAACAAGTGCAGCAGCTACTTCTCCCTGCTTCCTCCTGCAGGTCAAACTCCCAGGGACGCTCTAGTCCACGATTGGCCTCAGGGACTCCTTTATGCATTTCCCCCTTTTCCCCTAATTCCAAGACTCATACAGAAAGCAAAATCATTGGGTTGCAAAATGATCCTCATTGACCCCTATTGGCCTCGACAGATATGGTTTCCATTCCTGCACCGTCACCTTCTAGATCAGCCTTGGGTTCTGGACCCAGTGCCAGATCTGTTGATTCATCAGTCAGGCGGGTTACACCAATCCCTTCAGACTATCAAGCTCACAGCTTGGTTTCTCCACTTCCTACCTTAGCTAGGCTTCCAAGTATCTCCCCAACAGTCCGTAATATTATTGTATCCTCCCATACGTCAACTACGAGAAAGACTTTTGCTAGCAAATGGAAAAGATTTTCTTACTGGGCAGAATCTAAAAACTTAGACCCCTTTTCAGCCCCAGTCCATCAAATTCTAGCATTTCTAGCAGAGCTTTTTCAGTCGGGTGCAGCTGCTGCTACCATCAGGGTACAACTGGCAGCTATATCTAATTTTCATATTGGAATTCTTAATTCTAGCATAATGTCTCATAAGCTCTGCAAAGCCTTCATGAGAGGAACATCTCTTCCTAGACCCCCAGTGAGGGACCCACCTCCTCCTTGGGATCTCAATTTAGTTTTGACTTCTTTGATTCTGCCTCCCTTTGAACCAGCAGCTTCATGTCCCTTAAAATTTCTTTCTTGGAAAACACTTTTTCTGGTTGCTATTACCTCAGCTAGACGTGTTTCAGAACTCCAAGCACTCTGTGTTCGTCCTCCATATATGGTGTTTTACAAAGATAGAGTTTCTCTTAGAACCAACCCATCCTTCATACCAAAAGTCTGTTCAGAAAACAATTTAAATCAATCCATCGATCTCCCCATCTTCTTTCCCAATTATAGCACCAAGGCAGAATACGGTCTTCACCAACTGGATGTGCACAGACAATTACGTTTTTACCTCCATAGGACCAAAGAGCTAAGAAAGTCAGACCAATTATTTCTCTCCTGTGCTCACAATAAGCAAGGCCTTCCAGTTTCTAAGGTGACCTTATCCAAATGGTTATCTGACACCATTGCCTTTATTTATCAGTTAAGGCATAAACATCTACCAGCAAAACTGAAAGAGCATTAGCCACGTCTGTAGCCTCTCAGTCTAAATTGCCCATAGACTCAATTTGTGCAGCTGCCACTTGGGCAAACCCTCATACCTTTATCTCTCATTACAAAGTGGATGTGGTCTCCCGGAGCAGGGCTTCCTCTGGTTTCACTGTTCTGAAGACTTTGTTCCAATGAGCCACCTGGGGTCTTTAGGTGCTAGGGACGCTGTCCCAAACAGCAAGAATGAAGGCGAGATGGAACAACTTAACATAAAGAAGTTATGTACCTACCATAATGTTCCATGTTAGTTGTCCTTCATCTCGCCTTCCTTCTTACGTCCCCCCTCCTACTCCCTTCCTGGAGAATTGAGAGGATTTCTATATGGTTTCACTGGCTGATTTACATTTTCTTGGTTCACATGCCAGGTAATTTTATGACAGTTTACTCTGATCTGTTATTTTGGTAAATCAGTTTTAGGTTACTGGTTACTTTATATGTCTAGTGTGCACTATCACAAATGAGATCTGGGTAGCTGACGCTGGGCATTCTGGGATAAGGCTTAGCCTCGAGCCAGTAAATAGCTCTCGAGCTATAGAAGTAGGCTGAGTTGGAGCCGAGGATAGGCTCTGAACCCAAACATCAAGAACGAAGGTGAGATGAAGGACAACTAACATGGAACGTTATGTTAGGTACATAACTTCTTTTTCACCAAACTCACACTAAACAATAAAAAAAAACACTTAATTATAGTTGAAGCCTATATCCCACTTGGAAACAGCCTCCACACTGTGGAGCATATCCTACAATGGACATCTAGTGCCCTGTCACAACAAACTATCATCATAGGTTCATAGGTTCATAGGTTGGTACTGGGCTATCTGCCCGGAGGCATATATTAGCCCAGCCACGTTGTGCGGTATTCACCACCCCTTTAGTAGTTTCCTAGACCCTTGTACTAGCAGCTAGTACCCTTGGCCCCTATCTAGTAGTGCTGTTGGTGTGATCCCCGGTGTGAACTTTCTGTTACCCATCCACTCATCAAGGTTCCTCTTGAAGAGTGATAGTGAGGGGCTTTGTCTTATGTAGATCGGGACCCTGTTCCATAGTAAGGGAAGTCTCTGCGAAGGGAATCTATCCCTCCAGCATGTTCTATTCATTGTTGTGTTGAGGTTTATATCCCTAGAACGTGTAGCTCGAGTAGATTTGGTTTTGCTAAGATGGAGCATGTTCAACAATTCTGGGTTGGACATGGCTCTGTATGTTAGACAGAGATTGCCTCTGAGAAAGCGGTATGCAACAGAGAACAGTCTTAGCTTTTTCAATCGTGCTGCATAGGGCAACTGTTTGAGGCCAGTAATCCTCTTGGTTAGGTACCTCTGTGGTCTCTCCAGCTGCTGGAGATGTCTAGCCAGGTACATTCCAATTGGTGCACTGTACTCAATAATGGGTCTGATGAGGGAAGAGTAGAGGGGCACCATTACATCCTTAGATCTTGATGCGAACCCTTTCATGATCAGATGGGTCACATAGAAGGATTTTCTAACCACTTTGGCAACATGGTTATCAAAGGAAAGCTGACTATCTACTTGGGTCCCTAGATCCCTTATTTCTTCTTCAGATTACAGGGGATTACCTCCTATGTTGTAGTTTGCGGGTACTCTGTTTTTTCCAAAGGGGATTACTACACATTTTTTTGCATTTAGCTTGAGACCATGTCTTTAACACCATGCATCAGTCTCATTTGATATTCATGGGTGATTTCAACATTGATTGGAAGACCTGTGACTCCCATACTACAACTAACCACACAAACCTCTACAGCTATACTCAATCCATTCTCCCACAAGAATTGATAAAACTTCAAAAAGAAAATCCATCTTGGATTGGATACTAACCAATAAACCCAATAAAGTCCTATACTCAAGGTTGTCTCCCAGATACCCTTAGTGATCACTTCCCAACCTATCTGCTAAGACACCAAGTTAATCCAACAAAAGTCAACAAATATCACCAAATAAGTAATAAAAAAGGCTCCTGCCCTCAAAAATTCACTTCTATCGTCAAACTGAGTAATTGGTCACCATTCAAATATCTCCCACTAGATGAAGCCATAGAATACTTTAACACTACATTCCTTGTGATTCTGGAACAATGCTTGTTAACAGCCTTAGTGACGGACAATAGTGTGGTTGTGGTGCTACGTTTTGGATGGAATCCATGCTATGTTTAGATAAGAGATTGTTAGTAAGGAGATAATGTAGAAATTAAGAATGAATGCGTCTCTATTATTTGGAGTGGCAATAAGATGGCTATGGGATGAGAGCTGGAGAATTCTGTTGAGTTTCCTCTCTTATGTAATGGGATTATGTGAGATGCTTTCCAAATGGTTGGGACTCTTTTTTTTCAGAGATGGATCTATTGATAAGTATGGATATAGACTAGACAATAGCTTCGGTTGAGATTTTAAGATATTCTGACAGTAATTGGTTGGCTGCAAGGGTAGTTGGCTTGAGCATTTTTAGGTATTTTCTTATAGTATCTGTGGGGACAGGTTGGAAGGAAAAGGCATTATAATTCTGACTTAGAAATGGGTGTGGAGGAGATGGAGTGGGTCAGTTTTTATTAGTAAGGGCTAGGATAGATTTGGTGAAATATTTACCGAATTGTGAAGTGATACTGTCTGTGGTGTTGGTGGTAGCTGGGGAGGGTATACTAACTTGTCTTGGTTGTAAAATTTGTTTGATCGCTGTCCAGAAGTTTTGTGGTTGCTTGAGGTGCTTTGATTGGATATAGCTGTAATAGTGTTTTTTGTTTAGTCCAATTTGTTTCTTTGCTTTGTTTCTTAGTTCTATGTATGCTTGTTTGTTAGCTAAGGTTTTGTTTGCCTGCCATTTTTCCCACATTTTATTTCTACTTTTTAGTAGAGACCTAATTTCTGTGGATAACCAGGGAGCAAAGTTGGTTTTGATTCTTATTGTCCTGGGGGGGGGGGGGTTCATATCCTCTTCACCCTATTTACTAACAATCTACACACTTCTACCTTGGATGCATCTCTAGTTCAGTATGCAGAAGATTCTACCCTCTTATGTGCTGCCCCCACACTTCAACAACTTCAGCAGATAACCCAACAGTCCTTCTCAGCAGTTGAATCTTGGCTACAAATTGCACAACTCATACTTAATCCAAACAAGAAACTCATGCTTTTTCACCCCACTAGAGCCACTGCCCCCCCCCCTCAATTCAGTATTTAATCAGCCAACAACACAATCATCTCTCCTGTAACAAATACAAAACTTCCTGGAGTAGTCATAGATAATAACCTGAGATTTGATATTCACATTGTTCAGACTGTAAAGAAAGTTCACAAAAAACTTGGAACAGAAATAAACAATTTCTTACAGACAGTACTAAAGCAACCATTGCTAGAACCCACCTCATCTCCACTCTCCTCTATGCTTCTCCAATTCTCACTAACCTGAAAAAAATCAAATTTAAGTAAGCTTAACATACGCTACAATAAAATTGCTAAAGTTGCCACAGATAATATTTGCATCTCCCACCACTGCCTTGCACTAAAACAACTCTCATGGTTAGAACTGCCAAGTCTCCTAAACTTGCACCAACTAACCATGGCCCACCTACTTCTCTGTCACCCAGAGAGAACCCTTGCCCTCCAAAATCTCTTTCAACCTTACACTGCCCACTGTGTCTTATGTTCAACCAACCAGTCACTATTAAAGGTAACTAAAGTAAACAACTCTGCAGGAGAATCCCTCTATTCAAACTACATAGCCAAAATCTAGAACTCTGTGCCCCAGGAAATAAAATCCATCACAAATACCACAAACTTCAAAAATATCCTTAAAAGCCATTTAACTAATACTTGGTTATGCTCTTGTTCAAACCCAGGTTAATCACACCTATCCAGTCTATGAACTGTAGACATTCCATTTGCCATATTGTAATCAACTGATGTAAATCTGTAACTACTGTTCTTTATGTTATAACCTGTATACCTTACAGTCACACTATCAAGTGGAAATGTACTACTTTTTGTTCAAATCTGTCATATAAGTGAAATGTGTTATTGTGTAACATCTGTAAAATATGATCCTTCTCTATAAGTGTATATATATATATATATATATATATATATATATATATTACTAAAATGTTTATCTATGTTGGAGCTTTTCTCCCAGGGCGTCCACTGAAAAAGGACAGCATGTCCAGCTGGACTTTCATGGTAAACAAATGTAAAATAAAAAAAAAAAATTCTGAGTCTCTGTTTTCTTTCCCAGTCATTCTAAATATAGTGCAACTAACAAAGGGGAAAGAGGACAGCCCTGCCTGGTTCCTCTGATCAAACAGAAATTATCAGAGAGGAACCGACCCACTTTAATTTCCACCACCAATCCCTCACATATTCTCCTAATCAACTGTATAATTTTATCATGGAATACAAATGCTTCCATTGCTCTGTTCATGAACTCCCTGCTTACTCTCAAATGCTTTTTCGGCATCAAGACTCACTAACAACAGTGGTATTTTCTTACATTCAGCTTCCATCTGGATCATTAATGTTCTGTTAATGTTGTCAAATGTTTGCCTCAACTTCACAAAACCACATTGAAACATGTCTATCAATTTTGGCATCACCTATGCCATTATTTTAGTCATTATAGACATAAACAGTTTATAACCATGGTTTGGAATTGAAGTGGACCTATATGAAGCTTTATCTGATAGGTCTTTACCCCAAACAAAACCTTCCAGATCTTTATCAGTTTTTTCCCTCCTAGCTTCCAAACTTCCACGGGGATATTGTCTATTCCTGGGGACTTTCCTGTTGATTGGTTATACCTCACCATTTATATCTCATCTCCTCCTATTCTATTAGTAATTGAGTCTCATCTACCGCTAACTTTGGCATATTTAATTCTTCCATAAACATTTCCATTTGTACCTTTTCTTGATCTTCATATTTCTCTGCTTTATACAGACCTTTATAAAATTTCCAAAATATCTGTAGTACCTGTAGAGATCTCTTGTTATCTTCCTTGTCATAGGCTCCCTAAGCTTGGCAACAACCTTTTCTACTTTCTGTTGCCTGAGTCGCTGTGCTAAGAGTTTTTGTGCTGTGGCATTACTAATAACAACAGTTGCTAAACAGCAATCTTTCTAAACTCATGCATATTACCAAGGTAATCCTTTACTTTCTGCTTAGCATTCTGCTAGTGTTCCTATTCCTGTTCTGTGAGTTTCCCTCTATTCTGCAATACTTTATCATTTGTCAGTCCCTCAAAATAATTCTTGTTGTTTCTTAAGCATAGCTCTCTTTTTTTTATTTTCAACCTATTTTTAAACTCCACTTTAATTTTATCCTACTCCCATGCTACATTTTCAGAAAAATTTACATCTTCTCTAATAACTCATGAATAATTTCCATTAACCATTCTTTAAATACCTCTGTTTTTAACAGACAGGAGGGAAAGGGCCAGTGTCTCATTTTTATTTCATTACCCTGCATTTTTATTTTAGTTATTAGTGGCACTTGATCTGAAATAGTTATTGGATGCATATCAAAACTTTCAATTAAATGCACGTGTTCTTGTGAATGTATGCTCTGTCTAGCCCAGCCCAGTTTTTGTATCTTGGGGAATAATGCATAAATTCACTCCACACTCCTACTACTGAATTCACATCTTCCAAGCCAAATATTTTCATAAATTTCTTCAAAAATCTACCCTCCTTTGTTACAGTTTCCCTTCTGGGCTCCCAAAACACATCTTCCCTTCTGCAAATCAAATACCACTCCCCACCTGCAAGTAATATTCCCTGCTGAAAACTGATTATTTCTCCCAGAATTTTATTGAGCTCCATTATAGCATTTTTAGGTGGATTATAAATACATGTCAGTGTATTCCTCTTCCCCTGCCAGTAGCCCCTTAGTACTATATATGTACTATTATTTTTTATCCTATTCTATCACTATTGGAGCTACTCTTACAATTAATAGTTTTTCTTATTTTCCTTTTTCCAAGGTATTCCATTGAATAACTGTCCTGAAAACTTTTCTTTATAAAATTCATATGTTCAGTTCTTTCTTTTTTTGTATATATCTGCGAGACTATTAACATTTAAATTTAAAGATAGCATCGAAAGGGTCATTATGGTGAAAAGTTATTATTCCCACCTTTTATTTGTAATAGCTTTTTTGTTAAGTAACTAGTTCCAGCTTTTGTGTTACATGCAAACACTAATATTTGGCAGGTTGACCTTTTATACAGTTGTTTCTTGTCATATCCATTTGAGCCTATGTCACATCTTAGAAAACTTTTTGTTTTATTGAAAGCCCTCAAACAAGAAAACAAATACACCCCAAAAACCTATTAACTTAATATTAACACACAAAAGTATGTACATCTTTAAATATTGACATTTTACCTTCCTAATAGGAACAATTGTACCAAACTAACAGACTTGGGTTAACCTAAAAGGAAGGTTATCCATGCTAAGATGCATGGTACAACCTGTGCTTCTACTAAGTGGTGTCTAGTTTTTTTTTCTTACGGTAGAGAGTCGATTATCAGAAACGTCAATTATCAGAGCCAGCCTTCCAAAGTTTTCAGGTAGGAAAATCATAAAATCTGAATATGTAAACATTTGCTTGAGCATGTATTTTGAGCTTATAGCCAACTCGTGTATGAAAAGTATTCTTTATTGACTACTGGAATCACTGAATTGTTGAAAAGTGTATTCCTGCATGCAGAAAAAACAAGATTTCAGAAGTTTTATCTCGTTCAATTATAAGTTTAATTATCTGAACAATTTGATTATCCAAACTACCCTAGGTCCCAATTAGTTCAGATAATTGATTCTCTACTGCATCTTTATTGCTCTGTCAGAATGAGAAAACACTTGAATGCTTTCAGAAAACCTTATCTCATAGTCATTAAAAGAAAGAAATATTATGTTTTTATTGCTCTTTACTAGATTGTCTCCATAGAGACACGAGAACAGGATACTGAGTTGCTTCTACTAGTATTTTATTTATTTATTTGCTAGGGGAGAGCTTTATTATGTTCAATAATCATTTTTATTTATTTACTTTCTCTTAAAACTTGTTACTAGATAAAGGCAAGAGCTGTAATCAAGTCACTCCCCTATGCAAGAAGGAGAAAAGGCACATTTTCTTGTATCATACTCTTTTGGGCAGACTTTTCTTCTTCTTCTTTTTTAAACATTCCAGTGTCTATATTTCTTAAAACTAGACAAGAAGAAAGTGAAAAGAAGAAAAAAAACAGGGGCACCTATTAACTTTACTATCCCCAATTACACTTGAAAATAACTGAGAAGACCTTACTTTATAGCATGCAGATATCATGCAATATACAAATATTGCTGTTAAGAACAAATGTTTGTTTTACTTACAGTTAATTTCTTCCTTCCTCTTTTCCCCTCTTAAGTGTTCCTCCAAACATTAATGACATGAAGTAGGGCATATGATTTAGAGTCCCCAAAATGTTTAACAAAGTCAAAAAAGTCCAGTATTTCCTGGTTTTCTTGTTCTGTCACATTTTGCAAATATAATTAATACTTTATAATCCCACATTTATTTCTCAATTTCCAAGTTGTTGGTTTTATTCCTGTTTATCTCCTTCTCCCAAATTCAGTCTCTGCTTCCTTTCCAACATATTGTCCAGTTCTTCTAGTTAACTCTTGTGCTTTTTTCTATCTTTCAAGCATTTTCCATTGCAACCCTGGTAATGGTTTCACTGACAGAGTCTCTCTCTGTGGTCTTTTTTACTAGAAGAACAAGAAGTAGAATCTCCTTTGTTTCATAGCTCATTTTTTTGTTGGACAAGCTTTTGTATTTCCTCCATAGCATGCTCCGCATCAAAAAAAATATTCTGTCCCTCCAGAAAAGAATATTTTAAACATAGCTGGATACAAAAGTTTGAATCTCATGCCTGCTTCTTGACAGCCCCTGATTAGTGGAATGAATGTACTCCTCTTCTCCCTGATGTACAGTGAGTAATCATTTTCCAAAAACGCGCTACTGTCACCCACTTTTAGTACTTTGTCCTTCTGCCACAGTTTTGTCAGAATCAACTCCTTTTTCTTGTAGGATTGCATCTTTACTATTAAAGGTCTAGTTTGCTTTCTCATGGCCAGGGTTGGAGCATACACACAATGTGCCCTTTCAATTAACAACCCCTGCTGTGGAATACCAGTCCAGTTGCTTATTTGTGCTTTTATAAAATTAATACAAGCTGTTCCTTCCAGCATCTCTGGCACAGCAGAAAATCTCAGGTTTTCCCTGCATGCTCCATCCTCTAATTCTATTATTTTTTGAAACATCTCTTTTTGAGCAGTCTCATATTCAGCCAGCCCTTTCTTCATTTCAACCTCCAATTTTTGCAGTTTTATCACCTCATCTGAGTACCTTTTTAAAGCTTCTTCCATTTTATCCAACTTTTTGTTACTTCAGTTGATATGCTCCATCATTGTTTCATTTATTTTAATCAGCTGTGAGTACATTTGACTTATTTTTTCCTCTAGGTTACTGGAAGTCATGTCTTGCACCAACGCTGGAACTTGCACTGCCTTTTGCTGAACAGCTGCAGAATTCTCCCCACTCAGTGTTTTTTCTTCACCTTTTGTGGTTGACTTTCTTTTTGTCCAAATTTCTTTTTTGCTGGCATCCGGGCAGTGTACTTACTAGCCAGTTACTGAAATTTACCCAAGACCAAGTTCACTGGATCTCTCTTCCAAGTTTCTGTTTTCTCAGTGGGAGAGCTGAAATTAAGCTGCTGCTCAATATGCAGCCATCTTGGAATGCCTGTTTTGAATGCTGTTATCATATTAATGAACAAATCCCCTGTTAGTTTTGAATCATTCATATTGTTATAAATGTCAGTGGCTGAATGTCAAATTAAGATACTTGCTACAAAGTAATGGTAAGCACTTAAAATAATGGTTTTTTTTAATTCAAAGATAATGCAAATTTTCATTAATAAAGAGATGAGGGATTTTATCTGGGAGGGGAAGATGGCAAGAATGAAGTGAGATAAGCTGATCTTTCCAATAGAACAAGGTGGTTTGGGATTACCTGATTTGAGGGGGTATTTCAGAGCTCCACAGATAAGGCTGCTATACATAGTACAAGCAGAAAGCTATAATTCAAAGTGGAAAGGGACAATGAATAAACTGGGGGAAGATCAAGAAACAAGGATAGACTGGGATTTTGAATGCAGATCTTTAAGGGGAATAGCAATAGCCATACAGAATATAATATTCATAACGTAGCAGAAAGTATTCTAAGAACTAAGCCAACATGGGGAGGGTGGAGAAAGGAGATTCTGCTGATAGGGATACCTGCAATTGGGGATACAGACAACAGGCAAGAAGGGACTGGAATTTACTGGAGAAAACTGGCAAAGGTACTAAGATATTGGGAGCAAACTATTATTGATGGAAATGTAATAGAATGGGAAGAGGCAAATAATTTATCTGGACTGCAGGCTAGAGATTGCCTTCCCTATCAATGACTGCTATCAGAGTATAGGCAAAGAGAAAGAAATAGAGGGATCCTAAGCAAAGGACCAGCACTGGTAGAGTTTTAGTAGAATCTAGAACAGAAGCTGATAAAAGGGATAATGTGTAAGGCATATAAAATATTGTGTGATAACTATAAGAATCAATCAGAGGAGGTTAGAAAGGATTGGGAATAGAGATTGGATAAGTATTCAGAGAGAAACAATGGGGGATACATGTATGACTGCCAAATATGCAACAAAGTCTAGAAGATTTAGGATCTTTGCTTTTAAGTATACCCCAAGCAGACTCCAAATATTTTTTCCTCAGGTAGAGTGCAAATGTTGGAGGTATGATGGGAAAAAAGAGGTAATTGGGAACATATTTTTTGGAAGTGTAATGGTTGGCAGACTTTAAAAATTCCCTGCAGACTACTGTATCAGAAATACTGGGTGAGCAAATTGATGTAACTAAGGAAATTACTTTTTTGAGTTATGATACAGAATCAGAATTGCCTATACATAGTAAGACATTGCTGAGTTCATGGTTGCAAAAAATCAATTACTAGAAAATGGAAATCAAAGTCTAAATCAACTGTATTAGAAGTACTGGATATGGTAACAAAGATAACACAACTGGAAATGTGATAGAAAAGGGTAGGAGCAAATTATATAGCAAAATGTGAATTGTGGAAACAATACATGCAGAATATTTTTTTAGAGGAGGAATGATATTTAAAGGAAGATAGGATATAAATGAGCTATGTAATGTTTGACTGACAATGACCGGACATATTCTAAGTGATGTATAATGTTTGAAACTAAAAATATGTCAATATGGTTTGTTTTCATTTATATAATATATAATTGCCTATATCATAAGTGATAATTTAATAGAGATGTTTCTTATTTAAAAAATACAATGCAAATTTTTTGTCAATATCAGAAACAATTGCCATTATGGGTTAATCATCAACAATGCTCTGTCAGGAATAAGCTATACCTGCCTGAAAATTCAAAATGATCTGCTCCTAAAGGAAAATTCAATACTGTGCTATATCTGCAACTATGTTAGTGCCAATGCTTATGTAAATTTTTTGTGTAAACAGTTCTACGTTTTATTGTATGTTTAGTTGTGTCATCTGACCTCTCTAGCCTAGGTCATAACTGAACAGGATCCTTGGACCAGTTCACCAACCAGGTTAACAAATGTCAAACAAAATAAATACATAAAGTAAAACTCTAGTAAGTTCTTGCGGTTTATATACTCACTAAACTCTATCATGATAGGGAGAAAGATAATTGTTGTGAAGAGTTAATTATAAACTGTACTGAATTACATCAAGAAAATGGTCATATTAGCTGGAGGTTTTATTGCTCAAATAGATACCAAGCGTGATGTCTGGAAAACAGTCCTTCATCCATTTGGCTGTGGCCATATAAATGATACTGGATTTTTCCTTCTTTCACTTGCAAAGTATTGCAAACAAGGGGTCTGCAACACTTGGTTCCAGCACAAAGATGTCACCACTCTACCTGGCTATCCATTAAAAATAAGGGCAAGAGCTGGGTGGATTGTTTTCTAATATTTAAACATTACCTCAGCTCAGTACTTAATGTTTGTGTTTTTAGAGGGTTAGACAATGACTCAGATCATTATCTATTATGAGACAAAATTCTGGCTTCACCAGTTAAAATTTCATCCATCCATCCACAACCCCTTTTTCCCATTTTTACACATGAGGTTGAGGTGTCACTTCAAAAGTGACAATCACCTAGAGCCAAGGTTTACACCACCAGGTGGCTAGCCCTGCTGTGGTAGTTCTTCCACAAACACTCATAGCGATGGTCAAGTTAGTATGTTCAGTCCACATACTGCACATCTTTGGAATATGGGAGGAAACCGGAGCACCCAGAGGAAACCCACACAAGCATAGGGAGGACATGCAGACTCCACACAGATGGCACCCTAGCCGAGAATTGAACCAAGAACCTATTGCTGTAAGGTGACAACTCTATCCGCTGCACCATTGTGCCAGCCAGTTAAAACTACCATAGTGAAAAGATTTGCTAATATTAATCATATTAACAGAAAACAACTGTACTTCAGTTAAAATTTTTAAAACTGTTTGCAACCTCTGTTGCATAGAGGGACAAAGCCTTGATTATGGCACACACAACCAAAATTTAGTCCAGCAGTCCAGCTGCCTGTTGGAGCTGGCCAAGGAAGATTGAAGCGAATGCTAATCCTAGCTCAGCCATCTGGGGGAGGGGGAGGTGGCTCTGGCTTGCCACATGGGTAACACCTAGTGGGGATATGAGGTGTTTACAGAATTTCCAAGACAGCCAAGCTTGCACTACCATAGAGCACTTGCTCAAAGTAGCCAAGGAGAAACTAGTATGTGGAGGTGTGCTTCCCTTTTGGCAGTGGTGATCATGGGCTCAGAGAAGCTAATGAAGGAGGGATTGCTCTGAGCAGAAGATGATAGGCTGCGCCCAGGACCAGCAAGCTGTCCTGCACCCTACCATTTGACTCTTGCCAGGGAGCAGAGGGCTTATGAAAATTACCAGCAAGGAATGAGTGGGCTGTAGAGCTGTCACCTGGCCTGGGAATACCCAATTCTGATTTTACTGGAATGAATTGATCAAATGAGTGAAGGTAGAGGAGCCACTGGCAAAGATCTAGGAGGGAAGAAAGAAAAAAAATTAAAAATTGATTGGCAATCATGGAAAATCATAACACTAAAGTAAGTTGGAGCAGATTCAAAGATATGATAAATAAGACGATAAAAATGGTATATCTCAGTGTAAGACAAAAAAGCAACATTTTGTACTTTTGACATAGCTAACAAAATGCAAAGGAAGCAAAGGTAACAGAAAAGAAACTTGTGCAACCATCTAAACAGGCCATAAACAAATCAAAGAGAACAAAAGTCAATGGTAGAAAAAAGTCAGGGAAATTGTAAAAGCTAATCAAAATCATGATATATACAAATTGTATAATACCCTATAAGCGTGCAGAAGAAAACTTCCATGGCCAGCAATAACCCTCAGCTCTGAAAATGGGATCATCTTCAAGACTTCTCATTAAAAACTGGAGCAGTGGCACACTTTTCCTTTGAGAAACGTCTGAACCACTCACCCTGACAGACTTAATCAGTGCAAACCCACCAACTAAACTTAAAATTAAAATGGCTATAAATTGGCTAAAATGGAACAAAACAGGTGGATATGATAATATTCCAAAGTGCCAAAAGCCAGTGATGATGAACTTGCTTATTTATTATAAGGGCAAACTTATAGGGAGCCTGAAAGCACACCAAAAGACTAGAGCAATTCAGTAATTATATCAGTACACAAAAAGGGCAACAAATTAGCTTGCCAGAACTATGAGAGTTAGACTTCTATTAGTACTTAATAAAGTTTGCAAGTTAGTTATGTGTACCCTATTAAATGAGAATAGAGGAAAAAGTGATGCAGAATCCCAAGGTGATGTCAGACCTGACCACATATGCACAGACTGCCTATTTAATGTAAGACAGCTAACGGAAAAAGACTGTGTAGAAACCAAGGCAACCTATAATATATTTTGATTTTTCAACTGCTTTCAGCAGGCTGAATAGAACATTATCATGGAATGCACTCCACAGTGAAAGACTACCACTTAAGCTCTTAGGAATTGTACAAAACCTTTATAATGATGCCAGAGCAGAACCAAAACTTATTCACAACTATCAAAGCCACTAATAATCAAGACTAAAGTACATCATGTGTACTTTCACCAGTGTTATTCAAAATAGTAATAAACTACATTTTTAATAGAACTTGGCAGTCTTTCCTGGCATCCAAACTGGCACAAAGTTCTATTTCAGTGATCTAGCCTATGCTGATGATATTGTACTACTCAACAACAGAGAAGCTTAAACAGACATCAAACTCTTTACAGGGAACTGCTGAATGATTTGGAATAAAAATCAACCCATCCAAAACAAAAGTCATGCTAAATGACATGCAGAAATTTTGACTGGTGCTATTATTATTTAGAAAATAAACTTCAGTGAGTGTTAATTAATAAGTTAGCTTAGCAAACTGAAACTTGCAAATGTCTTGGCCCTTACATACAGCTGAGCAAGACAGAAATTGAAATTCACATCTCATATTGCATAGGTACAACCACCACAGTCTTTAATAACTTAAAAAATGCCCATGGAAACATAAAAACATCACCATGCAAACAGATTTGAATGCATCAATTACCATAAAAATTATTCTATTCTATGGAGCACAGACAGTGATACTCCAAAAAACAACATGCAAAATGCAATATTTTCAAATAGCAGGGGGTTGGCATAATGGTTAAGGTGATTACCTCATAGTTACAGGGTTTGATTGTCACCTCTGAAAGAAACATAGGCTTGGCTTAAAATGGCCCCACGCAGGCAGCTAGCCTAGTACTTGCCTATGAACGTGTGCTGCCTCAAATAAATTATAGTTGTCAGTCTAAAAGATGAATACAAAAATTATGACATAAACCCTGGGTCTGTGGCATAGAAGAATGAAGCTCTGATAATAGCCAGACAATCAGAGTTTGAGTGGTGGCTTGGGCACTGGAAGAGCTGGCCAGGAGAGGATGGGAGTTACTGATTTGTGCCAGATCACCCATACTGAGAAAAAGGAAAATGGTGGCCCAAGTCTGGTAAAATTGATTCTATACAAGGGAAAGTTTGAATGAAAACAATGGCTCAGGGCCAGAGGATGTGGGCTTGGTGGTCCAAGCTGGCAATGGTAGCCCTTGGAGGTCACTGGGTGGTAACACAAACTGCCAAGAGAGAGCATACAACACCCTCATAGTGACATAGATGTTCATGTCAACCACCAGAAGGCAGGGTTAGAGACCTATCCAAAAATATCATTGATGGCTGTCTGTATTACATTTCCTAAGGAAGTGAAACATTGCTTAGTAGAAAACAGAAGCAATAATGTATAAGGAAAAAAATAATAGCATTTGAGTGAGGTACTATCAACTTACTACTTACTAAGAACCAAAAAAGCAGGTTATTATGATTTAGATGGATACCAATAAAGGCTTTGTAATGCACAAAACCCCAAAATTTTGAAAGCTCTGAAAAATTGAACAAAAATATGGATTAATCAGGTCAAGAAAGACATGCATCTCTAACAGCTGACAATGGCTGATGTAGTGGCTGCAGCCACAAAGAGGAGTGAATACAGAGCCTTTGTTCATGATGCTATCCTGCTGGTGACTACAGTGATGAGGGCCATATCTTACTGATACTTATAGCTCTAAGTACAAAGTACAAGTAATTAAACTAATACACCCATTTCACATACAGCCTGAACCAACAGTGCATGCCCATGGTGTAAATAACCATTCCTTCTCCGATTAATGCCCAACAAAGGTAGGAACAACAAAGGAAATGATCAGACTGGTTTAAAAACAATTCTTCTGTCACTTTTAGAAGGAACAAGGCTTATATGTTGTCCATAAGGGACACGTAATCCTTCTGAAAGACAAATCAGTATTCCCTACACATGATGGCCTGCAGTAGTTAGATCCTGTGAGCAAAGGTAATAGCCATGAAGAAGAATATGTTCTAAGATATGAACTTCAACTCTGCTAATTCAGCAGGTTAAACAGGGTACATATAATCCTGTTGATCATTAAGTTAGGATTCCTATAAGGGGAGCGCTTCTTTAAAGCTGGTTTAAGTTGCAGAATATTCTTTTTTTAAAGATGCAGAATATTCTTAAGGAACTTTCTAACTAGTGGTGTTGGCCCACAGTCTTGCCCTATTCAAAGTCAGGACTGGCAGAAAGAAGTAACACATGTACCACCATTATGGAAATGCCAAGCTAAAATCATACAGATGTCTGAAATAGTACAGAAACAAGTCCAAACTGACCAGCTAGAGTGATACAGGAAACCAGTCTTCAAATTTGAGATCCTCTTCCACTTAGCAGATTATGTCTGGTGAGTGAAAGGCTTTTTAACAGCCTCCAGTCTCTTCTCCTAACTCAGTGAGAGAATCTGGTGTGATCAAATGACATACATTAAGACATGGTCTATGGGTGGAATCGGTAAATTTTGGTCTTTAGTCTCTGAATTTTGTTATGAGAAATAGAATCAGAAGGAAAAAAGGAAAGCTGAATAAGCATATTCCTTGCTACAGGATGGAGAATTTTTCTACTGTGTACTCCCCCACGACATACTACATTGAGCAGAAAAGATGAACCACATTTTCCTAAGCAGCATATATGCAATCTGTGAAGTACCCCACTTCCAGAACTAAATAAGACATGGTACCTGAATCTGCAGCTCTAGGTGACAACAGGAGGAGTATGTGTCAGTACATTAGCTTGTTCAGTTTGGATGGGAAACAATGAAATACTGATACTTCCATCTATAGCCCACTGCAAGGCATAAACTGCTTCTCAACACGGGAGTATGACTGAGTGTTCCTTTGCTTGTTTGGATGTCACATGATAAAATGCTCATTTGACCATATTAGGGAGGACACTAACAGCAACTCTGTCTCCAAAATCTTTAGGCCAAGGAGGACTGCCGATAGCTCCATTTGGCTGATGTGAGGGACCACCTCCCTTTTACAGTGGAGAAGCATCAGCACTTGCAACATGTTCTTTAGCAGGAATGGAAGGCCCAGTTGAAGACTGTATATGAATTTTAGTACTTCAGTACCTGTTAACAAAGATCCAACACCAGAGGTAGAGTTGTGTGGACATGGTGACTCTACATTCACCACTGTCTTACAGTTGAATGCAGAAAATGAGCTTACAAGTGTGAAAATGGCAACCTGAGAAATGTGGCAGCCATCAAGCCCAAAAAATATAGGCGTGTGCAAGTACTGAGGTGCTTATATTGACCTCCTGGAGGGGAATGACCGACATGGAGAGTGTCTAGCTCAACAAAAATAAAGACTATCTCTGAGATGGAATCAAAGTTGACTTTTCTTTGTTAATGTTCTACCCTAGTGAGTATAGCCATGGTGATTTTCAGTCCATGGGCACCACCAGAAGTCAGTCATAGAGGCAGAGGAACACAAAAAGGTAGCACTCTGTGTGCTTTCTGAAAGTAGTGTTCACACAGAGTGAACTGGGGAATCTCCTAAGTGAACTCCAGACAATATTTTAAAAGGCTTTCATCCTGTCCAATGATACTATCTTGTTCCAACGGTCTCAGAATAGAACTATTTCATGGGAGTACCCAGAATCTCTAAGACACACTGGTTTGTGACCATGTTGAGAAGACAATGTTCCTCTGTAATGGTTCCCCAAGCTAGGGAAACACAGAAAACTAACATTCCACAATGAGCAGCCCTAAATGGCAGTCAGGACTGTGAGTGTTGGGCTACTGGAATCATCTACTTGGCTGGCACCAATGAAGTGGATAGAATCTTATGGTGCTTGAGAGCCTTCTTTGATCTGCAAAAAAAGAATTTTCATGGGATGCTGCCTAGGTATGATAAAATGCAGATGGCTGAACTGAGGACCTCTGGAGTGGAATGGGCCTATTTCTTCTTCAAGAGTTCATCAAGAGATTTTGTGAAGGCTGAATTAATAATACTTCACCCTTGAAAGAGATATCTACGATGGATTGCCTGACTTCTTTTTCAAGGGAGGCACCCTCATCTAGGTCATTGCGTACAAGCACATTCCTGAATTTGCAATCCAAGCCATAGTGTTAATGAAATACATTGATTAATAGGTAAATGTATTCTGGATACTGCAGGTAAAGTCTTAGCCATTTCTTTCTTAAGCCTAGACACAGAGGAGAAGGAAATATTTTACATTAACTAGTTCACTAGAGAGGACTGGAATCTGGACAGGTAAGATAAGTCATTGAGAGATCTAAGCCAAAGCATAGCTCTTTTTTTGTGGTCACATGAAAACTTAGAAGATTTCATTGCTTTAGACATTACAGTTGGAAACTTTAGCAGAACATACATCAGGATCAAAATGCAGACTGTTAAACTGGCAGAAGAAAACTGATGGACTCAACAGATTGGTGAGTTTCATAGTATAGCACATAATGTCATGGCATACTGGGGACTTCCAAAATGGCTGCACATTGAGTAACAGCTTAAACTCTAGCTCTCCTAGGGTGAAAACAGAAACTCAACAGAGGAGGCCGGTATACTTCTGTGTTTATGGGTACATTTCAGTAACTGGATAGTAAGTGTACTGCCTAGATGCCAAGAAAAAAGAAATACAGAGCATCTGGAAAAAAAATAAGCTACAAAAAGTGAGGAAGAAAAATGGACTGGGGAAAGTTCTGCAGCTGTTCAGCAAAAAGCAATGCAACCTCTGCACATGACTTCCAGTAATGTACAGGAAGATATAAGACAACTGTACACAGACTTGGTTAAAATCAACAAAACACGGATGGGGTATATAAACACAAATAACAAAAGGGTGGACAAATGGAAGAAGCTTTAAACAGATATTCAGATGAGGTGGTAAAACTGCAAGAATCAGAGGCTGAAATGAAGAAAAGGCTGGCTGAATATGAGTCTGCTCAGGAAGAGATGTTTCAAAAAGTAATAGAATTAGAGGACAGAGCATATAGGGAAAACCTGAGATTTTCAGCTATACCACAGAAGCTGGAAGGAACAGACTGCATTAATTTTATAAGCACAAATAAGCAACTGGACTGGTATTCCACAGCAGGAGTTGTTAGTCGAAAGGTCACACCATGTGTATGCACAAAACCTGGCTATGGGAAAGCAGCCAGGACCTTTAATAGTAAAGATGCAATCCTACCAGCAGAAGGAGTTGATTCTGACAAAACTGTGACAAAAGGACAAAAAACTAAAAGTGGGAGACAGCAAAGTATTTGTGGAGAATGATTACTCACTGTACACTAGGCAGAAGAGGAGTAAATTAATTCCACTATTCAGGGAATGTCACATTGCAGGTGTGAAATTCAAACTGCTATACCCAGCTGTCTTCAAGGTATTCTTCCCTGGGGGACACAATCCTTTTTTAATGAAGTACGTGCTAAGGAGGAAATACAAAAGTTTGTTCAACAAAAAGTGAGCTGTGAAACAAAAGGCGACTCTGCTTCATGCTCTTCTGGTAATAAAGACCACAGAGAGACTGTACCTGTGAAAACTTTTCCACTGTTTCAGTGGAAAATGTTGCAGAGAAGGAAGGGAGCATGACAGTTGACTAGAAGAATTGAGAGTACATTGGAAATGAAGCAGAGACAGGATGTGGGAGATGGAGATGAACAGTAATAAAACCAGTAACAATGTGGGATTACAATGCAATAATTATATTTGTGATATATGACAGAACAAAAAAGTTTGGGAATATTGGACTTTTTCAGAATTTGTTTGACTTGTTGGGGGCTCTAAAGTATATGCCTTACTTCTTGCAATTAATGTTCAGAAAAATGCTTTGGGAGGGGGAAAGGAGGAGGGGAGAAAGTTAGCTGTAAGTAAAGAAAACATTTTTTCTTAATAGTACAATTTTTGTGGTGTATGGTTTTCTTTGCATGCTATGAAGTAAAGATTTCTCAGTTATTTTTAAGTGGAATGGGGACTGTAAATAGGTGCTGCTGTTCTTTTCCCCCTTCTTTCTCCCTTCTCTCTTTCTTCTTGTTTAGTTTTAAGAAATGTATGCACTGCAATGTAAAAAAAAGCTTGGTTAAAAGAGTATGACAAAATAAACAATTACTGTGCTTTTTCTCGTTCTTGCATAGGGGGATGACTGGATTAAGTATCTTAGATTGATTTAGTAACATGTTTTAAGAGAAAGCAAGTAAATTAAAAAGAATACCAAATATTATGAGTCTTTTTTTCTAGTAAATGAATGCATGCTTAGTAGCAATTCTGTATCTGGCCTCACGTCTCCATGGAAACAATCTGAAAAAGACAAACTGACTGGTTCTCATGTCTCAATGGAGACAATCTGATAATGAGAAATTGGCTGTCTGGTTCACATGTCTGTATGGAGATAATATGATAAAGAGAAATTGGTTACGGTCTGATAAAATAAAAGAAAAACTGGCTAGGAGATAATGTTCCCTGATTCATTCAGGGGGGTTTCCCAGCTGGGAGAGATATAAAGATAAGACAACACCAGCTGGGACTTAGTAGAAGCACAGGCTGTACCATGCATCTTAGCATGGAAAACCCTTCTTTTAGGTTAACTCAAGTCTGTGAATGTGGCTGTCAGTTTGGGACATTTGTTACTATTAGGAGGGTAAAACTTCAATATTTGAAGATGTACATAGTTTTGTGTGTTAGTATTAAATTAATAGGGTTTGGGGATTTGTTTGTTAGTTTGAGGGCTTTCAATAAAACAAAAAGTTTTGCAAAATGTGGCATAGGCTCAAATAGATATGACAAGAAACAACTATATAAAAGTTCAACCTGTCAAACAGTGTATGCATGTAACACAAAAGCTGGAACTAGACATTTAACAATGTGTCATACATAAAGGTGGGAATAATAACCTTTTAATACAATGATGCTTTCTGTAATGTCTTTAAGTGTCAATGGTCTCATAGATAAACACAAAAAAGAAAATATATTGAACAATATTAAAAATGTAGAGTGCAAATAGCTATGTTACAATAGACACACTTGGAAAGAACTGAACATGTGAAATTGATAAAGAAAGGTTTTCAGGACGATTTTTCAGTGGAATATCTGGGACAAAGGAAAAGAGGAGTACTTATAATTTTTAAGAGGAGCGCCAACAGTGATAGAGGAGATAAAAAAAGCTAATAATGGCAGATTTGTAGTACTAAGGAGCTACTGCCAAGGGAGGAGGATTACAATGGCATGCATTTATATTCCACCTAAAACTGCTATAATGCAGCTTAAGAAAATTCTTGGAGAAATAATCAGTTTTCAGCAAGGAATATTACTTGCAGGTGTGGACTGGAATTTGATTTGCAACAGTGAAGATATGTATTGGGCCCAAATGGGAAATTATAACAAAGTTGGGTATATTTTTGAAGAAATTTATGAAAATATTTGGCATGGAAGATGTGAATTCAGTAATAGGATTTCAGAGTGAACTTACATATTATTCCCCAAGATATAAAAACTGGGATAGGCTAGAGAGAATTTACATTTCACAGGAACATGTGCATTTAATTGAAGGTCTTGATACGTACCCAATAACTATTTCAGATCATGCTCCAATAATCTTCTTCTTCTTTCGGCTTTTCCCGGTTAGGGGTTTCCACAGTGGATCACCTGTCCGCTCATAATTGGCAGTGGAGTTTTTACGGTGTCGAGTTGCCAGCCCAGCACCCAACCTTTCACAGAAGGCACACACACGCACACACATGCCTAGGGCAATTTTAGTGTGTCCAGTCCACCTACAGCATGTCTTTGGGATATGGGAGGAAACCGGAGCACCCGGAGGAAACCCACATGACCACAGGGAGGACATGCAGACTCCGCACAGAAGGCACCCCAGCCGGGAATCGAACTGGAGAACCACTTGCTGTGAGGTGGCAACACTAACCGCTGCACGACCGTGGCCGCCCACATCATCATGCTCCAATAATAACTAAAATAAAAACACAGGGTAATGAAACAAAAATTAGACAATGGTGCTTTCCCACCTATCTGTTGAAAAGAGAGGAATTTAAGGAATGGGTAGTGGAGATTATTCAGGAGCTATTCAAGAGGATAGAAATTACTTGTGAAAATATAACTAGGGAGTGGGATAAAATTAAGGGGAGTTTAAAAATAGGGTGGAAATTAAGAAAAAGGCGCTATGATTAAGAAGTGACAAGAATTATTTACAGGGACTGACAAATGTCAAAGTATTGTGGAATAGGAGGAATCTCACAGAACAAGAAGAGGTTCAAATTCAGAATGCTAAGCAAAGAATAAGAGATTAGCTCAATAATATAGACGTTTAGAAAGATTGCTGTTAAGCAACTGTGTTTTGATAATAACACTAAAGCACAAAAAGTTTTAGCACAATGACTCAGGCAACAGAATGCAGAAAGAGCTGTCACGAAGCTTAGGGAGCCTATAACAAGGAAGGTAACAAGAGATCCTGTAGAGGTATTAGAAATATTTCAGAAATTCTGTGAAAGTCTGTATAAAACAGACAGATATGGAAATCAAGAAAAGATACAAAAGGAAATGTTTATGGAAGAATTAAACATGCTAAGGCTAGAGGTAGATGAGGCTCAATTACTAATGGTTAAGATAGGAAGAGATGCAATAAAAAAAGTGATGCATAACCAATCTACAGGAAAATCCCCAGGAATAGATGGTATTCTTTGGAAGTTTGGAAGCTAGGAGGGAAAAATGATAAAGATCTGGAAGGTTTGTTTAACAGTATTTAGGATGAGGAGAAGTACCATCATCCTGAAAGAAAGCCGCGGTAGCTGTAATACCTAAACAGGGTAAAGACCCATCAGAGATCCAGCTTCATACAGGCCCATTTCAATACTAAACTGTTATTCATGTCTATAATAGCTAAACGAATGGCAAAAGTAATGCCTGGTGTCAGATCCATGGCCTCAAGCTCAATGCCAAAAAGTCCAGTGTCATCCCCTTTGGTAAAAACTCTGTACCCATGAACATAGGCAGCAATCTACTTAACACCGAATGCATGATAAGAGACCTTGGGACCCAGGTGGACAGTAGTCTCTCCTTTGATAGTCAGGAAGTCCTTCTACGTGGCACACCTCATCATAAAAGGGTTCTCATCCAGGAAAAAAGAGGTCATTGTTCCCCTCTACTCGTCACTCATTAGACCCATTATAGAGTACAATGCCCCTTTTGGAATGTACCTCACAAGACATCTGCAGCAGCTGGAAAGGCCACAGAAGTACCTCACAAACAGGATTACTGGCCTCAAACAAATGCCCTACACTGACCGCCTCAAAAAACTCCAGCTTTACTCTGTAGCATATCGCCTACTCCGATATTTTACAATATTTTATTCATTTGAGGCTAAATATGGATTCCTTAAATAAGTATGCAATTAAAGATTTGGTTATGCATAAATATCTTGTACAGTGTAATAAATGCTATGCATATTTAAAGGTAACAGCTGATAACACTGGTGATCTGTGTTCCTCATGTCAAAAGCTGGATGATTTGCTTACCGTTGTTAGAAGTAAATCTCGACTTAATAATGATGATTGCTCTTGTCCAATTGGCATGGCTTGAAGAACTGTTGTTACATATATTAATGACTGGACTGGTGTGATAAATAATGTTAGGCAAAGAGCAAATAGAACACATTTAGGAAATGATGCATCTATTGTCTACACGGATCATTCAACCCCTATGAAACAGGACAATGCCCCTGACAACTTTGGAATTCTGGATGCAAGTATTCAGCAATCTGAGGATCCAGTTTGTTTAGAAGGAAACAAAAAAAGAAAGAAAGGAAAACGTTTACAACAATAACAAGGAAGAAAAGGAAACTGATTAATGACTGTAAAGGAAAGAGAATACATATTAAAAAGGACACTGCTTTGTTATGTAACACACAGGTTACAGGGAATGATGATATTTATCTATCAGAAAACCTTCAATCTATAGAAAAAGGCATTCTTTTTTCAACACAGAAGGTAGAAAAAAGAGGCAAGGGGCAGGTGAAAAGGAAGAAATAAAAAGTGAATGTGGAAGGATTGAAGAACATTACTGTAAAAAGAAGAGAGAGACAGATGTTGACTACATGGCTCAGGCTGTAGCTTTACAATACTAGCTGGATGAGAATTTAATACACAATGAAAACAGTGGGATTGATAAGACTAATGGTGATGAAGATCTAGCCATCTTACAATTGATAGAGCAGATATTACTTTATTAGAAACTTCTTCAGAGCTGACCAGCAAGATATTACTGTAATTGGAGATTCAGTTATTACAGGAACTAAAACTTATATTTGCAGAGGAAATAATGAAAATCGAATAGTGTTATGCATGCCAGGAGCATAAATAGAAGATGTGAGACAAGCCTTGGAATGCCTTAATGTAAGGAAGTAAGAATCCGTTTTTATTCATGTTGGTGCAAATAATGTCATCCATAAGGATTCTCTGACTGTTAGTAGGGAACTGGCAGCCCTCTTAGATAGTATAGCTTGTACTGGTTTTAGGACATATTTTTTTACAAATCACCTATAGAAAGGATAGTCAGGCCACTGTGAATGAAAAGATTTTTTGGGTAAATACCTGCATGGAAAAAATTTCCTGTTTTAAAAAATAGAAATGTGTAGAGCATCCAAGCCTAGTTTTGGGAACACGTGTTCAGCCAGGATGGCGTGCATTTGTCAAGATCAGGAAAGAGAATTTTTGTAGCAGATATTTTGTAATATTTGACAAACACTAGGCAGGATTTTTGACAGGTCAAAAATGCAACAGTTCACAGATAGCAACATTTGATGCATCTCTGATGGTTGGTAACGCTAGCAGCATTAATAATAATTTTTTTTATTGGAAAATTTGCTGCGTTCCCACAAGATTGATGTTGTTATTGTCTGTGAAATATGGTTAAAGAACAATGATTGGAAACCAGTTTTGTCAGGGTATAAATGTTTTTACTGTAACAGACATTCTAACAAAAAATCAGGTGGAGGAGTTATGACAGGAATTAAAGTTAATTATGAGACCTGTGATTATTAACTGATAACACCAATGCTATAGATTGTGTAACTGCGATAATAAAAAACAACCCTGGAACATATAACAGTTATTGGAGTGTATAGACCACCAAAGTCAAGTGCAGATGACCTAGAGGAATTCATATATTTCTTGCATGAAACACAGGAGGGAAGACTAATATTAGCTATGGATTTAAATTTACCAAAAACAGACGTTAGTAAGGAAATTATTCACAATGTATATTCAGGAACAACAATTGCTTCAGATTATAAAAAAAAAACTACCAGGGGATGCAACATACTAGACATTGTTTGTGTTCCTAAAGAAATTACTGTTACTTCAAATCAAGTTTTACCACCATTGATGTGCAGTGATCATGAGGTTATAAAGGTTAATTTGTTGCTAGATAATTCTGCCAAACTGAAATCTAAACCAATGCACAGAAGGTTAATTACAGATTATATGGAAGCAAAACAGTCAGTATATAAAACTAACTGGAGTGAGGTGTTTAGTGGAAAAACTGCAGATGGAATGTGAAAAGTTTTGAAAGAGAAATTGTTTAAGAGCAAAAAATAAAAAAAAAAAGTTTAACATCAGGATCTAGGCATATGATATCAGGAGGATATATTTCCATAAGAACAAGATATCTAATTAAGGTGAGAGACAAAAAATATAAGAAATGGAAGAGAGGTGGAACTACAACTTTAAAAACTGAAATAAACAAACTGGACAAACAGATTAAGCATAGTGTGAGACAAGATCAAGAAAAAGTTGAAGAAAATTTAAAGATATTGAGCATAATAGGAAACTTTTTTATAAATACATAAGATGTGGAAGGAGTAAAGATACACAAATTGATAAACTCTGTGCAGATTCTAAAATTTATTATCAGATACAACAGATTATAGCTATATTTACAAAATCTTAAGCAAAACAGTTTGGCTCTGCAAAAGGGGTGATAAGTTGCTCTAGTGACATCCAAGTAACCCCAGATACTGAAATCAAATCAGATTATATTGAAAAAGAACTGCACAAACTGGATCCAAACAAAGCACAGGGAGGAGAAGGAATCAGTAACAATGACTTGAGAACACTTCAGCAAGAACTTATGGTACCATTATATTTATTATTAACTCGATCATATAAATATGGGGAGATTCCTCAAGACTGGAGGCATGTGCTTATTAAACCTATCTTCAAGGGAAAGGGGAGTAGGACAAACCCAGAGTCATACAGACCCTTACGTCTACTTTCATGTTGTGGAAAAAGAATGGAGAAGATAATATCAGATAAGTTATTGTCAGAACTGGATAGGTTGGGACTTGAAACCATATAGCAGCATGCATATGTTGAAAAGAGATCTATTACCACCTGTAACATGATGTTTTATAACAATATAACAACAGCTATGAATGAAAAGTTCTGCTGTGATGTAATTTATATAGATTTAACTTTAGCATCTGACAGGGTCATACACAAAACACTGATCAATAAATTAGTACAACTAGGTATTGATGTACTGTTGCTAAGATGGATAGCTGCATGGCTTACAGATAAGACATGGCAAGTATCATACAGCAACTGGACAGGTAAAATCCTTGGTTACAGTCAGGGTGTCCCCAAGGGCTCTGTCCTAGGCCCTTACTTGTTTAGATTGTATCTTTCAGACCTAACATTTTCATCTGAGGTGTGTATATACAAATGACCCGAAATTGGGTAAACTGATTATATGTGTTACAGATAAGGAATGTCTGCAAAATAACTTGACTAAATTGACCATTTGTGCTGATAAATACTATCTATCTAATACTATAATATTAATATCTAATACTAATCAAAAACTAAGCATATGAGATTTGGGAGACATAAATTGAAAGCTGAATAATTAATACAGCACCCAGTGATTAAAACTGTAGACTCATTTAAGGACCTGGGGATATGGATAAAATCAGCTAGAAGTTTTTCTAATCATATCAAGCAATTGGTTAATGATAGTTATAGAACTATAGGTTATATAAAAAGATTTATAAAGTCTAGGAAATCAAAAATGATGAAGTCATTGTTTGTTAGTTATATTAGACCCAAACTTGAGTATGAAATAACAATATGGAAACTCTATAAGAAAACAATCATGAGTAAACTGGAAGGAGTACAGCAGAAATACACCAATGGCATTCATGTATTTGAAAATTTAAGTTATTATGAAAGACTAAAATATCTGAACTTGTACAGTGTCTCTTACAGATACCTAAGAGGAGATCTTATTCAAGTATATAGGGCGTTTAGCGACAACTACCTCTGGGAATGTTTGGGGTTATCAAAAAGTACTAGAGAATCATCAGACAACCTGTGTAGAAGATTCTATAGGAATGAGAAGTGTACTAATTGGTTCTCTGTCAGAGTAGCTGATGCATGGGACAGACTACCAAATTACATTAAAGCAAGTACTAGTTTAGAAATTTTTAAGACCAGCCTGGACACTTATTATGGGAACAAGTGTTTTGGTATATTGGCAATCTAGAAGGGAATTAATGCCCATGCTTGAAATATTTGTATGTACGTATTTATTTATAGGTAGCTACTGAGCATCAGAAAAAGGAGACCACTGAGGAGCCTAGCTCAATTTCTCAACTGCCCCAAAACACTGCCTGGTTCAGTGAACTGCTCAGAGTCACAGGTAGGCAAATGGAGGCTAAGGGAATACAATCCTACCTTACAGGAATTACTCCATTACATACCTTTCAATTGTCCAGATTTTTGCAGAATATCCAGATTTTTGCACCATATTTTTGGTCTGTTTCTCATAAAATTGTGTTTTTTTCTGGCAAATCATTGAGGGTTGAAGTTAGAAAATAATAACAGACATTTGAGTTTCAGACTTCATACCATTCGGAAAATTTATGCTAGTGCAAAACCTGTTATTCTATCAACTTTCTAAATTTGTAAGAGTAATATTTAAAAAGTGTCCCTATTTTTGGCCTTTTGCCCCCCCCCCCCATTATTTGTGGCTTTGTCCAGATGTTTTGTTCGAAGATGTTGACAGGTATGCTTCATTACCAGCATAGGCACAAGACCATTGTGAGAAGGTGGAGTATGAGGTACAAGACCTGCCAAGAGCAGTATCACTTGTTGGCTGGTTTGCTGAATTAGTCTTTCTTATACAGCAAGAGCTGCATGGGTTAAACTTCAGAATTCCAGACAGAAAAAGAGCATAGTTTGAAGGTTACAGAAGCCAAATACTACCAGGAGATTATTCATGGGCAACAACAAGGGCTAACAAAATATTTGGGTGCATAGCAAGGGGGCAGATTCATGGCAGAGGAGAATTGCTTTCCACCATTTAACAGGTCTGGATCAGTGCCTAGTTGGAAGCTTGTAGATGAAAGACCCATTTTTTTAAACATCTTTATTGAACTATTACTTGTGACATAAGCAAATTTACATTTATACAAAAGTAATCTAATTGTATTACATTAACATTACCAAATATTATACTTCACATATATTGCTATATATCATATAACCTAAGCAACATTACATAATTTATTCAATTCCTAGCCCTTTTTTTTTAAACAAGAAGCATCTTTATTAAACCATCACTTACAACATAAGCAATCATACATTTATATAAATGAAAACGAACCACACCGACACAATCCTAGTTGCAAGCATTTTACATCGCAAACCATATTGACATACTCCCAGTTGCAAGCATTATATATCACTTATAATCTAACCAATCATTTTCAGTCAAACATTACATAGCTCATTTAAGTCCTGCCTTCTTTTAAACCTCATTCCTCCCCTGTATGTATTGTTCCCACATTTCCCATTTTTTTTCCTATGTAGTCTGCTCCTACCCTTTTCTAAAGATCTCAACTCCAGTTGTTTTATCTCTGTTACTATATTCACTGCCTCTAGTATAGTTGGTTTAGATTTTGATTTCCATTTTCTAGTAATTGCTTTTTTGTCAGCCACCATAATTAGACTCAGCAAGACCTTACCATGTCTAGGCAATTCCCATTCTGTCTCATAGCTCAGAAAAATCATCTTCCTCGTCAGACCAATCCACCAACACTGCATCTCTGATGGTGCATCCCACAGGGAATCCTTAAAGTCTTCCAACCCACCGCTCTCCCAGAAAATATGTAACCAGTTACCTCTTTCTTTCTGTCATACTTCCAGCATTTGCTGTCTACCTGACAAAAAATTCTCTGGAGTCTTCTTGGAGTAAAAACTATTTATGTAAACATTTCCAAGCAAAAATCCTAAATCTTCTAGATTTTGTTGCATATTTGGGAGACATACGTATATCCTCCCATTGTTTCTTTGTGAATTGCTTATCCTTTCTCACTTTCCAATCCTTTTTAACCTTTTAGTTATCATGCAATATTTTATATGCTCTACTAATTATTTTTTTTTAATGGCAGCTTCTGTTCTAGATTCTAGTAAAAAGTCTACCAGTGCTGGTCTTTCATTTAGGACCCCCCTATTTCTTTCTCTTTGCCTATACTCTGATATCACTCCTTGATAGGGAAGGCAATCTCTAACCTGCAGTCCAAATAAATTATTGGTCTCTTCCCATTCTATTACCTTTCCCACTGTAGTTATTTTCTCCCAGTACCTTGGTTCCTTTGCCAGTTTTCTTCAATAAATTCAAGCCCCCTCTTGCCTATTGTCTGTATCTCTAATTGCAGTCATCCCTATCGGCAGAATCTTCTTTCTCCATTCCCAGGTTGGCTTAGTTCTTAGAATACATTCTGCTATCTTCTGTATGATTATTGTTATTCTCCTTAAATGTCTGCATTCAAAATCCCAGTCTCTCCTTGTTTCTTGAGACTTCCCCCTATTTCAACATCACCCCTTTCCACTTTGAATTATAATTTTCTGATTGTGGTATGTATAGGAGCCTCATATGTGTAGCTTTGAAATACCCCTTTAAATTGGGTAATCCCAGTCTGCCCTACTCTACTGGAAGAATCAGCTTATCCCACTTCTCTCTTGCCATCTTCCCCTCCCAGAAGAGTTCTTCAGCTCTTTATTAATTGCTATCCACAGCCTCTTCTCTGGTTGATAAAAACTATGCTTGATCTGTTTATAAGACTAAAGTGACTAAAAACACTTTAAATGCTTGTATCTTACTATCCATATCCATATAACAAAGCTTACATTTTTCAGTTTTTGTATTAGCTTTTGTTTAGTCTCTTCCCACATATCCTTAGCTGCCATGCCATAATCATTTTTAATCCACACTCCTACATATTTCATTTTATCATGTACACATAAATATGGATATTACTAAACCAATTTGCATGTAGGTACATAATTTACTGCTATTGCCTTCGTTTTAGCTTAATTAATTTTGTATTCTGAAAAGATATGAAACTGTCTCAGACTGTTCCACAACACTATAAAATCTGTTTCTGGTTTTGTCAGGTATAAAATAATATAATCTGCAAATAGAGTCAGCTTTTCATGACTACCATAATAATTATATACTTGAATTTCTCTGAGTCCCTTATTTTCTTTGCCAGTGGTTCTGAACATAATGCAAATAACAAAGGGGAAAGAAGACACCCCTGCCTGGTTCCTCTGCTCAAGCAGAGATTATCAGGGAGGACCCCCACCCACTTTAATTTTTGCCTCCAATCCCCATATATCCTTCTAATCAACCATATATTTTTTTCAGGGAATGCAAATGTTTCCATTGCCCTGCCCATAAAGTCTCATCTTACTCTGTTAAATGCTTTCTCTGCATCAAGACCCACCAAAAACAATGGTATCTTCTTACATTCTGCTTCCCTCTGGATCATCAGTGTTCTGTTAATGTTGTCAAATGTTTGCCTTTCCTGCACAAAACCACACTGATACATATCTATCAATTTTGGCATTATTTTTATTATTCTTTCAGCCATTATAGACATGAACACTTTATAATCATGGTTTAATATTGAAATATGCTGTGTCTGATGTATCTTTACCCTCTGCTTTCTTCCAGGATGTTGGTACTTCTCCTCCTCTTAAAATACTGTTAAACATTTTCTCTCCTAGCTTCCAAGCTTACACAAGAATACCATCCATTCCTGGTGACCTTCCTGTGGATTGGTTATACATCTCAATTTTTATCTCATCTCCTTCTATCCTAACCATTGGTAACTGAGCCTCATCTACCTCTAACCTTGGCATGTTTAATTCTTCCATAAACATTTCCATGTATATATTTTCTTGATTTCCATATTTCTCTGCATTATACAGACATTCATAGAATTTCCAAAATATTTCTAATATTTCTACAGGATCTCTTGTTACCTTCCTTGTTATAGGCTCCCTAGGCTTGGTGACAGCCCTTTCTATGTTCTGTTGTATGAGTCATTATACTAAAAGTTTTGTGCTCTACTGCTATCAAAAAACAGTTGCTTAACAGCAATCATTCTAAACATATGCATATTATCGAGGTAATCTCTTATTTTCTGCTTAGCATTCTGAGGTTGATCCTCTTCTTGTTCTGTGAAATTCCCCCTATTCTGTAATAGTGTAACATTTGTCAGTCCCTCTAAATAAGTCTAGTTACTTCTTAACCATAGTTCCTTTTCTTTTATTTCCACCCTGTTTTTAAACTCCACCTTAACTTTGTCCCACTCTATATTTTCAGAAGACATTTCTATCCTCTCTAATAGCTCCTGAGTAACCTCCACTATCTATTCCTTAAATTCCTCTCTTTTTAACAGATAAGTAGGAAAGCACCAGTGGCTCATTTTTATTTAATTACCCTGTTTTTTTATTTTACTTATTATTGGCACATGATTGGAAATAGTTATTGGGTACCTATCAAGACCTTCAATTAAATGCACATGTTCCTGTGAAATGTAAATTCTGTCTAGCCTAGACCAGTTTTTATATCTTGGGGAATAATATGTAAATTCACTCTGAACTCAGATCTTCCATTCCTAGTATTTTCATAAATTTCTTCATAAATCTACCCTTCTTTGTTATATTGCCCCTTCTAGGCCCTCCAGACACATCTTTACTGTTGCAAATCACAATCGTATTAAATAATATTCCTTGCTGAAAACTCATTATTTCTCCCAGAATTTTCTTAAGCTCCATTATAGCAGTTTTAGGTGGAATATAAAAACATGCCAGTGTAATCCTCCTCTCCTGCCAGTAGCCCCTTAGCACTACAAATATATCATTATTATCTTTTTTATCCTCTTCTATCAGTATTGGAACTCCTCTTGCAATTAATATAAGTACTCCTCTTTTCCTTTGTCATGGATATTCTGCTGAATAACCATCCTGAAAATCTTTCTTTATCAAAAACACCTGTTCAGTTCTTTCTAAGTGTGTCCCCTATAACATAGCTATTTGCACTCTACATTTTAATACAGTTCCCTGCTATTTCTTTTTTGTATTTATCTGTGAGACCATTGACATTTAAAGACACTACAGAAAGCATTGTTGTGTTAAAAAGTTATTATTCCTACCTTTTGTGTGTAACAGCTTTTTTGTTAAATGTCTAGTTCCTGCTTTTGTGTTACATGCATACACTGTCTGACAGGTTGAACTTTTATACAGTTGTTTCTTGACATATCCATTTCAGCCTATGTCACATCTTACAAAACCTTTTGTTTTATAGAAAGCCCTCAAACAAACAAATAAACAAATAAAAACATAAATAAAAACACAGTCCCAATACCCCCTAAAACCTATTAACTTAATACTAACACACAAACCTATGTACATCTTCAAATGCTGAAATTTTACTCTCTTAATAGGAACAAAGATTACAAACTGACAGCCACATTCACAGACTCACGTTAGCCTAAAAAAGTGCTAAACATGTGAAGATGCATGTTGCAGTCTGTGCTTCTACTAAGTGCTAATTGTTTTTGTCTTTTGTTTATACCTCTTCTAGCTGGGAAAACCCAGAATGCTTTCAGAGAGCATTATGTTCTAGCCAGTTTCACTTCTCATTTTTTTTCCCTTCAGCCAATCACTCTACCCTTTAGCCAGTTTCTCTTTATCAGATTGTCTCCATAGAGACACAAGAACCAGGCATCCAGTTTCTCTTTATCAGACTGTTTCCATGGAAACATGAAGAACAGCTGCAGAATTGCTACTGAACATACATGTTTTTGCTAGAAAAAAAAGCCTCATAATATTCAATATTCTTTTTCATTTACATGCTTACTCTTAAAACTTGTTTCTAAAATTAATATAAGGTCCTTAATCCAGTCATTTCCCCATTCAAGAATGAGAAAAAGTACATTATTTTTTCTTTTGTCATGCTCTTTGAACCAGGCTTTTTTTCATTGCACTGTCTACATTTCTTAAAACTGAGCAAAATGAAAGAGAGAAGGAAGAAAGTAAAGAAAAAACAGCAGAACCTGTTTATAATCCCATTACACTTAAAATAACTGAGAAAACTTTACTTTATAACATGCAAAGAAAATCATACACTACAAAAATAATGCTAAAAAGAAAAAAATTATTTACTTACAGTTAACCTTCTCCCTCGTTGTCCCCCACAAGTCCAACAAATTCTGAAAAAGTCCAATATTTCCAGATTTTCTTGTTCTGTCATATTTCACACATATAACTGTTGCATTGTAATCCCACATTAAGTTACTGGTTTTATTACTGTTCATCTCCATCCCCCAAATCCTGTCATTGCTTCATTTCCAGTGTACTCTCAATCCTTCTAGTCAGCTCCTGTATTCCCTTCCTTCACTCTAACCTTTTCTGTTGAAACACTGGAAAATGTTTCACAGGTACAGTCTCTCTGTGGTCTTTATTACCAGAAGAATAAGAAGCAGAATCTCTTTCTGTTTCACAGCTCACTTTTTGTTGGACAAATTTTTGTATTTCCTCCTTAGCATGTACTTCATCAAAAAAATGATTTTGTCTCTCCAGGAAGAATACCTTGAAGACAGCTAGGTACAGCTGTTTGAATCTCATGTCTGTGTATTGACATTCCCTGAATAGTGGAATACATTCACTTCTCTTCTGCTTGGTGTACAATGAGCAATCATTCTCCACAAACACTATGCTGTCTCCCACTTTTAGTACTTTGTCCTTCTGCCACAGTTTTGTTAGAATCAACTCCTTCTGCAGGTAGGATTGCATCTTTACTATTAAAGTTCTATGTTGTTTTTTCATAGCTAGGTTTGGAGCATACACATGATTTGCCCTTTCAACTAACAACTCCTGATGTGGAATACCAGTCCAATTGTTTATTTGTGCTTTAATAAAATTAATGCAGTCTGTTCCTTCCAGCTTCTCTGGTATAGCTGAAAAGTTCAGATTTTCCCTATGTGCTCTGTCCTCTAACTATTATTTTTGAAACATCTGTTTCTGAGCAGTCTCATATTCAGATAGCCTTTTCTTTATTCTGACCTCTGAGTTTTGCAGCTTTGTCACCTTATGTGAATATTTCTTTAAAGCTTCTTCCATTTTTCCAGCCTGTTGTTTTTGTGTTGATATACTTCATCAGCATTTCATTTATTTTAACCAGGTCTGTTTACAGTTGTCTTATATCTTCCTGTAGGTTACTGGAATTCATGTATGGAGATTGCATTGCTTTTTGCTGAACAGCTGCAGAACTTTCCCCAGTTAGTGTTTCTTCCTCACTTTTTCTAGCTGATTTTTTCAGGTCCTCTATATTTCTTTTCTCCTGGCATCCAGGCAGCACACTTACTAGCCAGTTAATGACTCTACTGACCATCTCTTCCAAGTTTCTGTTTTCACACTGGGAGAGCTAGAATTATGCTGTTACTCAATGTGCAGCCATCTTAGAAGTCCCCCAGTTGTAAACATTACCCAGTTCAACAAAGCAACCACAGAGTAGTCTAACAATCTGTCAGGACCTTTTACACTGTTGCATAAGGTTAAAGAAATGGTCCACTCTTCCAAAACACTGACAAAACCCTTGATTTTAAGGTTCTACTTTTGGTTACAGTCCCCCTCTATAGCTCACTAACACAAACTTTTCTAGGCAGCCTGTGGAGTGTGACACCCCTCTAACTGTAAAACAACCTATGATTCCCATTTTTAAAGATAGGGATGGCAACTCCTAGCCTGCATTCTCAGAGATATTATTCCCATCCATGTAACACTGAATAAGTGAATTAGTCATAATTTGCCACCCATGTTCACTGTCTTCAACAACTCCAGTCATATCGCATACACGACTACATTCTTACCACTGTGGTGGTATGTAATAACTGAAAAGCCTTCTGCGTCAGCTCACTGGAGATTTCATGTTCTGCCTCATAACTGGAGGACATGCTCAGTGAGTTATGGTATTCTTTAATGCTTTTCTTTCACCTATTGATGGTTTTGCCTACAGTGGTTAGCACTTCCCTGCCCATGTGTAGTAAAACCTACATTAGTTCCTGCCTTCCACCAGTCCTAAGGTACCAAATATTTGGCTAAAACCTCTTCAAGGCTTCCCACCAGACTTTCTCCATGGCCTCTCCAAAGTCTTTCCATGCCAAAGCTTTCACTAATAACCTCTACCAGTGTAGCTTTCATAATCTACCAATACTTCTCATCTAAATCAGAAGAGTTCTCCATATATGTTGCCTAGAAGACCACCTTCTTCATCTTGTTAGCTTGTCTCACTAAGTATGTCTCTCAGTGTGTCCTAGGACTGCCTCCATGACAGGCATCAACTACTCTCCAATCACAGCTCCTTGACACCACCTCACTGACTAAGGTTGTTTATGGCCATTTCTAGCTTAATGTCCTGCTTTCATTCAGCACACAGCCGAGGTCTGCTTGGAGGTAGGGAGGTTGTTCACCTTACATACAAACTTCTGCAGACACACAAAAATGGAACCCTACTGAGCACCCCTACTGTCTTCTGTAAGAAGACTGAATGCTAAGCACAGGTGGGTGGGTATGTAAGCACTAACAACTATCAGAATGTATCTTTCTGCAATTCAGCAGCCCTATTGTCTCTCAGGAAAAGGTCTAAGAGCACAGGCCCTCAGCCTGGAAATTTCTATACTTTACATCAGTTTTCTGACAATGATATATTTATTACCCCTAAAAACTATTTTCCATGACCAGGATCCAGGTCACATGAATCCATCTTGCTCATGCCTGTCACTCAGTTGGCTCTGCATCTAACTCCCCTCCCACTACCTATTAATCTTGATAATGAAGCTCTCACAAGATAGTGCCTCATAGCCATTTTGTGTAAGCTTGGTTACATTATATATGTGATCCAGCATCCAAGCATTTGGTGGTGGATATTGCCCCTAGGCATATCATCAAATGGGATCCTGATAATCACAGTCCAGACAACATCCTCTTATATTTATTCTGGATTGACATAACAGTTTACTATGAGCTGTTGTCTGACCTCTTCCTCTCTCCTATTCTATTCACTGAGGTGCCCTGCCAAGGAGCACAAGGCTACAGACAAAAACGGACTAGATTTAACTGATTCACACAGGTTCCTCCTCCATATCAAAGGAAGCCTCCATGGGGAAGCTATATTTTAATATTTTAATAAGGGAATGGGGCCAGATTTGTGGAAAGTTAGTATACGTTACTACTGCAATATCCCTCTACAGGTAGAATGAGGTGTACAACATCACAGTAGTGAATGGGTTTACAGAAATTAGGTTATGCTGTCATTTTCTCGAAGACTTGATTTTACCATGTTATTTCATTGTAATTATTAGCAAACTACATTAGAGCTTCTATTGGGTTCCCCGAGCCATTAAGAACAGTAAGTATGGTGACACATTTACTGGACTGTTCAGATTAGGTGTTATGAAGTTATTTTGAGCTGCCACAAAGGTAGGTAATGTTTGTTGTGAAAAAATCATTCTTATTTGTACAGTAGCCTCCTTTAAGTAGGATTGGAATGATACTGATTTTTAAAAGCTGTCCGAGTGCTTTTCTTTAAAAAAACGCTGATGTGTGTGGGGATGTGTCTTCATTAGGCAGATTAAATCAGCAGTGATCTTAGAAAGAATAATTGCATTACATACTAGTGGACTTGTGCGTTAGCATTTAACTGAGGAAATTTTGTTGAAGTACACAATACACAAAGTGATGCCATGTTGCCTCAGAAGGCACTGCAGAAGTAGCAACAGAAAAAAAGTTTAGTAATGAGCCATGAATTGCCAATATGCTTAACAATTTTATTTCTATGCATTTTAGATTCTACTCGCTGAAATGAAAAACTTAAACAGATAAATGAAAATAACATGCAGTTTGTAATGACTGAGAAGAGAGTTTTAGCTTTAGCAGGTAAACACCCATTTCTCACTCGCCTTTTCTGCTGCTTCCAATCAATGGTATGCTTGCCAAAGTTTTTCATTCCTGGTTGCTTTTGTATTTAAATATAATTAGGTTGCTTGTAATCCTACAAAAAGACATTGACCTCATCTCTTTTCGTAATCCATAGTTTGAAGAATTATATTTAGATGTGGTACAAGACACGTATCAAAGGTTTTAAGTGTTAAGTGCTAGGTTGATTGATTTAATGAAAAACAATCAGGCACAGGAGCCACATTTTGAAATTATTTATTGTCTGAGTAAAAGGGAAACACTTAGTTGTGCCCTAGCTTATGGAGGGTGTCTGAGAAAAGCTGGTGGGATGAATCATGTCCTATTGTGGAGGCCTGACATAACTATATGTAACAGATTATCAATTTTTGAGATCTTATGATTTACTTGTTCTCCAAGTTAAAGTCCTTAACTTGAGAGGAGCTGAAATACATCAATTTTCCCAAGCTAATTTTCTTATTAAGTTATCCCTATCAATAACATGTAATGTTGAGTTCCTTTGTCTGCACAGAAACAGTTATCTCACAGAATGGAAAGTAAATTTAACTGATCTCATATACTACATTATTGGAATCTTATCAGACTTGATCCCTAACAATTTGGCTTTGTGAAGTGTAGATTCTATTGAATCTGGTAAATGTCTTTGAAAGAGTTATGGAGGATTAAGATGGTGGCCATGTGGTACACAAGACATATCTTGACCTATCCAAAGCCTTTGACACTATTCCCCAAGCTGGCATCTTGCAAAAGTGACATGCTTTAAAAATTGACCCATATGTGGTAAGATGGATAGGAGAACAGCTGAAAAACAGAGCCCTACAGAGTGAGCTGCAGGTACCTCATCGAAAAGTACTAAAGTGACAAGTGGTGACCGTCAGGGCTCAGTGCTGAGACATCTCATTTTAGGCATTTATTTCTCTGATCTCCTCACAGAGAGCCAAGACCTCTGGGTAACCAAGTCTGTAGATGATTACAAACTGGGGAATACTGTTAACTCATCCTCTCACACCCAAACCTTTCAGAATTAACTCTGCCTGATAAACTCTTGGTGTACTAAAAGTGGGCTCAAACTAAATGCTAAAAAGTGTAATATTATTACTTTTGGTAAATAACTCCTCCCATTACCATACTATGTATACAGCACATCACTACAAAATGAAAATGTAGCGAGGGACCTCGGAACTTGAGTTGATAATTCCCTCTCTTCTGACTACCATGTGACAGTGGTTATCAGGAAATTCATTTATTTAGCACAGATAATTGCCAGAAAAAAATTATCAATAAAGAGGTAATCACTCCCTTATACCCAGCATTAATCAGACCAATTACTGACTACAACACCCCCTTCTAGATATATCTCACTAAACATATCACGCAAAAAGACCCCAAAGGTTCCTAACCAGAAAGTTACAGGCCTAAAATCCCTGATGTATCAAGAGAGGCTGAAAGCTCTATCCCTTTATTCAGTGTCTTAAAGACTTTTGACAGGAGATCTCGGTCTCCCTTACCTCCTCATTACAGACTCAGTTGTCCTGGATCTTCTGTAGCTCTGCAAGTCCAGTGTCTCTACCACTGCTAGAATCAGGGACCTAAATCCTCACCAACAGAGGGCGGGACATATTTATAAAATAGCACTTTACAAACCTCTGGAATATACCGCCAATGCACCATTGACTATCTTTCTTTAAAGATAACCTTGATAGCTGGATGGGTATCTACAAATTTACTCCTGGACTGACTGGTATGGCCCTCCTTCAGAAAGGAGATGTGGACTGGGGGAGGAGACTGGCAAAACATAAATGGTCATAAAACTCAGTGGCCTTGGAACATCTATGAATCTATAAGTATAGAATGTATCCCTATATTCCATCATAGGTATCACTTGACTGCCTTAGCTGCATGTCCTTCTGGGTTCCAGCTCAGTCACTAGTTTGGATGGCAGTACACTCCTTGTAGAGCACCTATGAATCCATGGATACCTTCTAGTAAACCTACAGCAAGAAAAAAACAGCTTCCTGTGTCATTTTCTGAAAATAACATGTAAAATATTCAATTTATTTTTGAGCCATTACCAAAAAGGCAGTCCAGTTTGAATACAGACTGAGTTACAGGAAGAAACCAAAAAACAGATATTAGCGTTTGATCTGCTTAGGCACAGTACAAAGTGGAGGACAGTGGGATTTAACATGATGAGTTGAAGGAGGTAAGGGAGGTGATGATAGATAAACATCAGAACATTACAAAAGTCATGGTAATTTCCCCTGTTGAACACGCCACTAGCAAACATCATAGTAATTTAGTAAGATGTCATAAAACTAACCTGTACATACCATCTAAAGGGTTAAATAAATGTGAGGGAGTTTTGTTATTATTCTGGTTACTAAAAAGATACAACCACAAGGAGAAGGAAACTTTGTATGGAAACAGCAGACCAAGCTAGAAGATTTAAAACAAAAGGAGCTAGAATACAATGCACCCCCAGCTACAGAGCAGCAGTTCCAACATTCGGCAGTGATATCTTTTGTAGTCAGGCAGACAGAAGGAACATCTTTTGTACTTACACTAAAAGCCTCAGGGAATTTTAGTATTTCTAACTACACTCACAGTAACAAATAAGGGCACTCCATTACACAAGAGCTTATCAGTGACAGCAATGGTGTTATAGGAGTATATTATTACATACATGAAGACTTAAACTTATTTTATTAACCTTAGTAAATAAGTAGTGAAATTTGACTTACAGTTTAGTATAAATAAGTGACAGAAAGGACTTGTGTTCAAGTAATAAGGTGAAGTATAGCAATGTTACATATAGGTGCATGTCTATAGTTCCCTGAGCCTAACTGAGCACCTTACATTAGAACACAAATACCACTGAGGACAGTAACTAGTTTCCTTTCACAGAAGTGAAGTAGCTTCCACTATTGTACATTCTAGTAAACACAGATACTTTGGCTGCATGCAGTTCACAGAGTATAATTCTGAATGTGTATGAAGGCAGAGATGAGCAGCCAAAGCTTACAGACTGAACCTTTTGCAGGTAATAGTTAAGTATACGCCCCAGTCCTTAATTTGTTAAGTAAATTTATGCCACAGTACAGATCAGAGAGAGAGAGAGCGAGTACTGACTGGGCTGCTATAGATAACATATTATTTTCACTGTGTATACACATATACATATATACAGTCATTTTGTAAAAGTACAGTCAGAATATATACCAATTGAAAAGATTGGAAATATGTTTTAAAACTTAGTGTAAGCAAAATGTTCTGCTACTTTTTTTGTTTTTGAATATACATCTGTAGTGCTACAGACTGCAGGCTGGGACTTACTTTGTATACTATATTAGCTGCAGGTGTTGTATGGATTTCATGCAAAAATGTATGTGTACGGTAAGACCACACAGAATCTTAAGCAAATAATTATTCAAGTTTACTGTAAAGGTCACTTGCTGCAATGATTCTGTACAATTTATAAAGTTAAAATTAAGAAATGAAGTGAGGTGTAAGTGGAAAGAGTTTGGGGGTGGGAAAGGACTGCTGTTCTAACACTGCAAAAATTATGTAATATGATTTTGACTGCTGATGGTAATCATATGTTAGTATACTCAGAATGGGAAATAACTTTTCTGTAGAATACTAAGGAGGAAGACTGTTGTTATAAATTTACTTGTAATTTACTTGCAGTGAACACCAGTGGTTGTAAAACCTGGTCTGAGCTGGAAAATGCCCCAGTGGGATCAGTGGTCTACCCAGGTCATCAAACAAACAAACAAGAAAGCAAACAAACAAACAAATGAATAAATTAATTAGTACATGTAGCACATAAAGCTTTCACTAATACAGCCTCAGTTCTCTTTTAGCATCAATAGGGGATTGTGTTCCAACTGCACTACAATGAAGAATGGGGGTAATAAACATAATGCCCCAGATACGTTTAAGGCTTTACATCAGAGGGAAGAGGAGGATGTGTGCCAAGCTTTCCTGAACTGCTAAGCCAACAATGCTTTTGTTACCTTGGAACAACAAAATCTGGTTAATGGGATACACACACCCAACTAGCACTGATCCAACACATACCACTTGCAGACATCATTTAGTTGCTCAGACTTATTAACGTTAACAAATGGCAGAAGAGCTGAATAAATGATTCACAATTTAGGGTAATCTGCAGAGAATTTCAACACTGGCTTCAAAATTCAGCAACAGTTAAGACTAATTATGATAATATTACATTGAGAATCAGGTAGTATAAAGATTATACTACTCAACAATAAAGCATATACCTAACCAACTCCACTGAAACAAGAATCATTCAGGTGAACATGAAAAAAGAATAAAACCATGGGGAAAGGCAGCTTGAGGTACAAAGATCAGATTTTTCTGCTATGACCTAATAACGTACAGTCGTTAAAGTACAACAGGTTGCTCACTGGAGAGGTCAGAGTGGAAGGGAACATTTGAGGGACAGAGATACAGAGAGGGGTGCTTATCATTCACCCCACCTGATCAAGCATAGGATACTGACTCACCTGTAGATTTTTGATGTACTAAGATTTGTCTGAACACTATTTTAGCTTGCAGTAGCATTTCATAGCAGGGGTCCTGGTTCTGAATATCACCTTGAAAAGGGTACATTTTCAGGGAAATATACAATATATACTTAGACTCCTTTACAGGGTTATACTTGGCTGCTTGGCTGAGGGTATCCTCCTTGCAGTTTATCGGGGTATCCTGAGACATCATGTGATACACCTGTGCACCTAACCAGTCTGGAAGACGTAGGAAGGACTTGAGTGTGAAAAAGGAAAATGAGAGGAAGGAGAAGCTTCAAGTGCAAAGCTAGAACTGATATATACATATTATACCGCCTTACTCTCCCTTTTTCACTGACTTCCTTACCACTATCTAATTCTCTTCCCTGACTTTCTCCGGAAATATAACATAAGCCTGTTTTTCTCTCACTTCATATTGCAATTCTTATTTGTATTAGACTAACTTAACCTTTAATTTCTTTACAAGCTGTCTAACAGTTCTCTAAATATTAAATGAATGTAATACCTTGTATCGATTCTTAATCGATGTTATTATACAATGTGAAATTTGTTACAATTATTTAAACTGTAGGTGTTTTTGTTTTATTTTTGATGATTGTAATATTATTGTTCTTAAAATGTTTTGTAATAATTTGGAGCTTTTCTCTCCAGGCCTCTTCTGAATATGAGCTTCTACCGAGCTGGACTTTCCCAGTAATCAAATGTCAATAAATATATATATATATATATATATATATATACATATATATATATATATATATATATATATATATATATCTCCAATGACTCTCATGACCATTTGTGCCTTACCAGTACCCTCCTTTAGGCAGCACCTCCTTTCTCTAGAGCAGACATATTGGGCAATTCTAGAGTAAATTTTTCGCTACCCTTCCAATCATCTAGTTTATGTTTAAAGGAAGATAGTAAGTCACACTGCTTAATTTTCAAGAGAAGTTTATTCCAGATGATGGGAGGTGCTGGGTTATAAGCTTATCCACCACCATGTTTTACTTTTCTTTTGTTGTAGATTTGGTTCCCTGGCTGTAGTATTGGTGGAAATATTAGACTTGTGGAGAAACAGGATATTCAGGACAATCAGGTCTCTAATGGACAGAGATCTCCTCTCAAAAGTCTGTAGGACACTAAATAAAGGGATAAACATTCCAGCCTCTCTTGGTTAGTGAGTTACATCTCATCCAAAGGATGTTGTTCTTGACAATTGTCCTGATCAATGCTGAGTATAAGGGAATGACTACAGATCTTGATGACATTTCTTTGGCTGTTAGCTGGGCTAAATAAAAGGATTTTCTGACAAACATTGTTACATGATGGTCAAAACAGAGGGATCTATCAACCTATGTACCTAGGTCCCTAACTAGATTTTTATTCTGTATTGGTGTGTTGTCTAGCCAGTATGATATGGGGAGGGGCTGTCTACCAAAGGTGATGATACTGAACTTTTTAGAATTTAGTTTGGGCTCATTTTTAATTAGACCAGGTGTTTACCAGGGAGAGCTCATTCTAGATGGTTTTGGTATCATAGGGTGACATATAAACAGCCACTAGTTTGCAATCATCTGCTGACTTTATTAAGCAGAGGTCTTGTCTTTCTTTTTAGAGACGTGAGAAGTAAATATCAAAAAGGAGAGGTTCTAGCATTGAGCTTGGTGGAACACCACTGGGCACTTTCATACCTTCTGATTAGGGATCTGGTGGTTTTCTATCCATCTTAAAAGACAATGAGCCAGCAAACTGTGACCTGAAAAAAGTTTATTAATTAAAGCAGCATAAAAAACAAGTAACCAGACCAGTTTCAGCTGGTAAGAAACACAGCCTTCATCGGTGTAAACATAAAAAATCAAATGCTACTGCTTATATACCTGCATCTTGAATGATGAATAATCAACACCTTCATTGGTTCATTTAAAATTGCTCATTAAGACCAGGTGGAAATAATCCACCTAGCTTTACAATCCAATTTTTCTCTTTAGAGTCTAGAATGGGATGCCAACCTGTTTTGTTTAATTTATTTCCTTTTACCACTTCAATAATTATAAATGTAAATTTAGCTGATTTGTGTAACATCCAATGTTTATATAATGCATTGTTGGATTTTTTGTTCTTGATGTTACTTACATGCTCAGAGATTCTCAGCCTGAGTGGACAAGATGTTTGGCCAATATAGAAAGATCCAGAAGTGCATGTGGCTAAATATACAAGCCAATCACTGCTGCAACTGGCAAAAAATTTTATGTCATACACCATGCCACAGTTTTTGCTCGTAAACTGTTTGGACTTAGATATTTTATCACAGTGTATACAGTGGCCACATGGAAAACATCCAATCAAAGGTTCACCTGTAATGGTAGTTTGTGTCACTTGAGACCAGCTTTTGTCATGAGAATGTTTATAATGATTGAAACAGGATGCCAAATTTTTGCCTTTACAAAATGAAAACAGACACCTATCCGGCAACATATTCTATAGATCCTGATCACATTGTAATATGTTCCAATGTCTGTATATGCTGTTAATAAGTACATCTGAATTCCTTGCATATGTGGTGACAAATCTAATGGGTTGTGGGTTACATTCTTCCCATGATTTATAGCTCAACAGATCCTCCCTGTTCAATGCATTTGCCCAGTTGCTGGCCTGCAGAACATGTCCCATATGATATCCCCTGGACTTGAATCTCCTAGTCAAATCCTGTTTATGTTCTTGAAAAGTGGGTTCCTGAGAACAAATGCACCTCATTCATATGTATTGTGATTTGGGAATATTCCTTGCTATATGAGGAGGATAAAAGCTGGATGCATGGAAGACAGTGTTAAATTGGGGATACTTCCTAAAGACCTGCGTACTTAAAGTGTGCTCGGGTAATCTATTGATCAAGACATCAAGGAAAGTGATGGTATCTACATGATAGTTAACTGTAAAATGCAGGCCCCATTTGTTGTCATTCAAATAGGATATAAATTCCACAAGTAATCCACATCTGTCCTCCATACCATCCAGCAATCATCCAAATAGCATCTCCAAATATCAATTTCAACCAGGAAAATATTGCGGCTACTATCATAAATGATTTGTTCCTCAATAAATGCCATGAATATGTCAGCATAAATGGGGGCAAAGGATGCCCCCATAGCTGTACCCTTGGTTTGCCAATAGCAAGTGTCCTGGTAAAAAGAGACATTGTTGGTTAAGACATGTCTGCAAGACCTACAAGAAAGTTATTGAAATTAGGCTGATATAAACCAGCCACCTGCAACCAATAACCAATGGCTTCCAGACCAACTTGATGAGGGATGTTAGTATATAAAGCACTAACATCAAGTGTGCACATAAGCCACCCTGGTTCCAACTGGGTTTCAGAAATAATTTTGAGGAATTCTGTGGTGTCTTGTAGACGAAAACCTACCCTAGGTAGCAAAGGCTTCAGAGACTTAGTGAGAAAAATTGACAAAGGTTCCGTTCTGTATCCTTTTCCTGAAACAATTGGTCTTCTGGGTGGATGAACAGGATCTTTGTGTATTTTAGGTAGAAAATAGATGTATTGATTGGCCGAATCATGAATCATGAGTTGCTGCATCACCCTGTCAGTGATAATACCTTCATCCCTAGCAGTTGACAAAAAGTCATCTATTTGCTTCTTGAATCTAAAGGTGGGGTTGATAGGCATTACTAAATAATAGCGTCCATCTAGAAGCTGTCTTTTGGCCTCATTACCATATTCAGACCAATTCATTACCACTACTGCCCCACCCTTATCAGCAGATATGATGACAATATCCTTATTGTTCTGTAACTCCATAAGTGCATCCTTTTCAGCCATAGACAAATTATTGGGTTTAAATGAAATATCAGAGCTACGATAGTGAAGATCTTTGAGAACACTGCTCTGAAACTGGTGCACTATGGGATGCATAGGGGGAAGATATCGTGATTTGTGATATTTAAACATATCATTATCAGTGTTACCATCCGTATCACCAAATTGCAGCTTAAGATTAAGTATTCTACAAAAAGACATTACATCCTGTGCCAAAAAAATCCTCAGAGACCACAAAGCCAGGAATAAAAGTTTGTCCTTTATTCAGAATGGACATGTAAGTTGTTGACAAACTGAAATCGGATAAGTTCAAAACATTTACATTTACATTTATTTCTGTATTTCTAGTCTCAAGAGACTTTGTATATTGTTAATTTTTCCTGTGTTTCCTCCCCCCTAGTTTGTATCTTGGCCTAAAGGGACAAATCCCTGTATCCTTTTGGGGGTCAGTGAATCTGATGCCAGGTGCATATCACTATCCATACAAGAAGATAGATCATCGGTAGATGATCCATTATCAACTAGCCATTTTTTGAGAATAGATCTGGGCCTTTTTCTTTTAGGAGTTCTGGATTGACTTTGTATAAATCTGACTTGCTTATTGGTATTACTAAATGGGCTGCTGCCCTGATAGTCTGACTGATCTCGTTGGAATTTTTCTAGATTTGAGTTGCTTTTCAAAGTTACTTAAATCAGTAGTCACCTTGTTCAAGTGTCTGGTGAAGAAGGATTCTCCTTCAAATTTCTGCACCTCACTACACAGTTTTGTGACCTCACTGATCTCACGATCAACCACTCTGTCATGGTACTTGGCCAAAGCCTCAACAAAAGACATGGTAGCTTGTTGCTGGATGGCTCCCCATTGACTACTGAGCCCCTCATCTGCCTCACTTACATGAGGCTGTATTCTAATCCTAAGCCCTCTGGGTGTGATACCTTTGGCCATATAGGCCTTGAAGAGCTTGGAGTGCCATACATTTGACCTCAATGACCTCATATGCTTGTGCAATTGATCAAATGCCAAACCGCAACTGGCCTTGGGACCCAGGGATGCACTGCTGTTGCCATTATCGGTAGTTGTACCAAAACCAAATACCCCAAGATCCTTTCTGTAAACTGACAAACCAGATATCAAACTGATTAAATCCATACTGTAAACTTGCAATGCAAGGTCTATAACCCTTTAGCAATAACAGATCAAGATCAAGCAGTAATCCACTTCTTAATAATGCTATTAGTCAAAAAACATATATACAAGTAGATATTGGCAATAATAGCACTTACCACAAACCAAGTAATGCTACGTCAGTATCAACAAACTGTATTCAGTCCATTCGCACACCGAACAAGAGCAATAATAGCCAAAACCTGGGCCAAAATCTGGCAAAAATTAAGTTGAAGCTACGCTCCACTATTCATATACTAGTGACTGAAGACCTTGAACCATTATAGAAGATGTTGAGAAAAAATCCTTGACCATCAAATTCCAAAAAACTGATAATGGTTTGAAAGCTGACAAAGCAAAATTAACAATTGCACAATTCTGAACAAAAGCATTTGCAGACACCACTATATCAAATTCCCAAAACAAAATATAGGAACTTAGATAGTCAGAGGGAATTCTCCAGCAGCAATATCCAATAATGACTACTATAATAAAAGTACCATGAAATCAGACAACCTATTGTAAGTCCAAAACTGTACAGTGTGTCCAGAAACTGTATGAATGGCTAAAGTATGAGTTTACAATAAGTAATCTGTTGAAGTTGAATAAGAATGGAACAGTTCAAGATCCTTGTATGCTAGACCCATATAAATGATTCCCGTATTAACAAGAACCAAGACTAACTAGAAAAAGTATAAATAGCAACCACATAAAAATGGAAACAATTCTAGAGCCTTATCACCTAAATTAGGAACTTGGATGTAAAAATTATTAGTCCTAAAAGTCATAGGTAAAGCTGCATGACTACTATTGTAAGCCCATTCAATGCCAAACCAATATATAAAAAAGTGATGCCCAAAAAATATTATATAATTGACCCTAATAGGCCAGTCAGATAGAAGGGGTGGCCACGGTGGTGCAGTGGTTAGCATTGCCACCTCACAGCAAGAGGTTCTCCGGTTCGATCCTCGGCTGGGGTGCCTTCTGTGCGGAGTCTGCATGTCCTCCCTGTGGTCGCATGGGTTTCCTCCGGGTGCTCCGGTTTCCTCCCACATCCCAAAGACATGCTGCAGGTGGATTGGACACTCTAAATTGGTCCTAGGTGTGCGTGTGAGTGTGCCTTCTGTGGAAGGTTGGCTGGCAACTCGACACCGTAAAACTCCACTGCCATTCAATGTGCGGACAAGGTGATCCGCTGTGGCGACCCCTAACCGGGAAAAAGCCGAAAGAAGAAGAAGAAGGCCAGTCAGACAGAAACATTAAATATAGTGTATACCATATTAAGCCATCCATATAAAGAAATGAAGTATACTGGGATCATGATGTATAAATAAACAATATGATTGAGTCCAATCAATACAAACCCAAAGGCTTTTTTGCCAATTGCAGCAGTGATTGGCTTGTATATTTAGCCACATGCACTTCTGGATCTTTCTATATTGGCCAAACATCTTGTCCACTCAGGCTGAGAATCTCTGAGCATGTAAGTAACATCAAGAACAAAAAATCCAACAATGTATTATATAAACATTGTATGTTACACAAATCAGCTAAATTTACATTTATGATTATTGACGTGGTAAAGGGAAATAAATTAAACAAAACAGGTTGGCATTCCATTCTAGACTCTAAAGAGAAAAAATGGATTGTAAAACTAGCTGGATTCCACCTGGTCTTAATGAGCAATTTTGAATGAACCAATGAAGGTTTTGATTATTCATCATTCAAGATGCAGGTATATAAACAGTAGCATTTGATTTTTTATGTTTATACTGATGAAGGCTGCATTTCTTACCAGCCAAAACCGGTCTGGTTACTTGTTTTTTATGCTGCTTTAATTAATAAACTTTTTTCAGGTTACAGTTTGCTGGCTCATTGTCTTTTTGGATGTACCTTACTTTGTGGAGCCGTGCAATTGCCTTTCGTGCAGGAGGACTTGTTTGGTGGTTACATTTCTATCCATCTTACCACAAATGGGTTTATTTTTATTTAGTTTTTGTATGATTCCAGCATGGGGGGAGGTGTCAAAGGCCTTAGCCAAGTCAAAATATGCCACATGCACTGAATGGGCTACATCTAGAGCCTCTATAATGCATTTGAAGAAATGTACTAGATTAAATAAACAGGATCTACTCTTCACAAAAACAAAATGTTGGGGGTCATGTCTAACAGGATTCTTGACATCACAGCTTGTGAAGTCAGTTATAATATGTTCTTTGGCTTTGTAGATGAGGTGATAAGTCTTTAATTACTTGTTGTGAGCTACCTGTGGCTGCACCAGAATTGTAAGCCAGTCCAATTGTATAGTATAACAAAAAGGAACACCAAACTTCCAACCGGATACAAAACAGCTTCCAGTTTATTTAGCGCTTTCGTCTCTGAAAGTTCTGAGACTTCATCAGAATAAACCATAACCACATGCCTATGGTTATATAATATTATTAATCAAACAATTAAACACATATAAAGAAATAAGACATTTTTTTAAAAAAACTTGAAGAAAAAACCTTGAACAAAAACATACAGTTCCATAAAAATATTTTCAGAAGGTAGAACCATATCTATCTAACGAAAGCCTTTATTTTTAATATTGGTAAAATTGAAATGTTTTCATTAATGCCAGGTTCTACAGCCACATTTAATTCAAGTTGCCATTTGAGTTCACTACGTTCTATTTGACGTTCCCACCATCCCCCTCTAGTGGTCCTCTGGATAACTTCCAAAATTCCAAACTGGAACTTAACAAAATGCCTGCATTTAACTCAATGTTTATATTACCAGAGCCACCACCCCAAACACACAAAAAAGAATATTTTTAAGGGCCAGTTAGTAAGGGCATCCCATAAGAGTTCTAGTTAGGAGATTTTCAAGAATGAAATGTTTAACATTATTTCATTTTTTTTTTTTGGAAAGAGGCTACCCCAGAGACTTAATATTGAATACTAGCCTCGAGATAGCACATGAATGGGTGCAAGATTTAAACCTATCCTAGGTATAGGTAAAGAAAGTGCTATTTTTTCAACCACGAGGAGATGAAAGCCATGGTCTCTCAATGATTTTACCATATGGTGAAAGTTTGAAAGAATTAAGGACATTATGAAGAGGAACTGTATAATTTTTACTACTAATAGTGACCTGTAAAGAGCGTTAGGTGGACAGCCACAATTTGTTTACAAGATGGGAAAAAACTTAAAATATTTGTTTGAACACTCTATCCACATTCAAACATTAAACAGCTGTAACAGTAACAAGGACTAGTAAATGTGGCAAATGTGCACAATGTAATTATATTTTTGAATGACCATTGTGGGTTTTACCTTCTATCACGAAACCTATTATATTTCATCAAGGTAATTGGGGTACAAAAGGACTAGTATACTTAGCAGTGTGTTCATCTTGCAATTTTTATTATGTTGGTAAAACAGAAAGATCATTGAGAAAACACATCTATGAACATACTTATGCTATTAGGAGTCAAAACGAAAATAATGCATTATATAAACATTCAGTTAAATGCAGGCAGTTTGTTAAATTCAAGTTTGGAATTTTGGAAGTTATCCAGAGGACCACTAGAGGGGGATGGTGGGAACTTCAAATAGAACGTAGTGAACTCAAATGGCAACTTGAATTAAATGTGACTGTAGAACCTGGCATTAATGAAAACATTTCAATTTTACCAATATTAAAAACAAAGGCTTTGGTTAGGTAGATATCAAGGTTTTTTCTTCAAATTTAAAAACAAATGTCTTATTTCTTTAAATGTGTTTAATTAATAGCATTATATAGCCATAGGCATGTGGTTATGGTTTATTCTGATGAAGTCTCAGAACTTTCATCAGAGACGAAAGTGCTAAATAAACTGGAAGCTGTTTTGTATCCTGTTGGAAGTTTGGCATTCCTTTTTGTTATGCTAAACAATTGGACTGGCTTGCAATTTTGGTGCAGCCACAGGTAGCTCAGCATTTATTCATTTGTTTTTGAAGTCTGAGTGCCTTTTTTTGCATTTTTGCTGTACTTGTTGTAATCATTTGCTTTATTTGAATACCACAATTTGACATGCATAAATTAACATTTATAATTAAGATACCACACCTTATACTGTATAAACACAGGATTTTATCAGCCATTAACCATATAACTTTTGAATATCATATTGACTCATTTAATCATACACCTGACAGTGTGTAACAGATGTTCTACCAGTTACACCTATTCTTTCAGCCAAGTGGCATACCCCACCACCCCTGGCGAACTGGCCAGTTGCAAAGTGCAGCACCTTTACCAGCTCTCTGATATATTTGTATCTTGTATCACCCCAGGATGGAAAGGAAAGGGGGAAGGCCAAGCACAGATGACCCAATATATTGGGAGGGTGAGAAAGGAAACACCAAGCTGCCAGTGAAAGTGTGCAAACAGCTAGTGAACCCAGCCTAAATAGGCACAAATTTGAGCCTACTCCTGGGACACTCATGGTGTTCAAATAAATAGAAGTTATGTACTTACCATAACGTTCCATGTGAGTTGTTTATCTCTCCTTTATTCTCACTGATGGGTTCGGAGCCGATCCTCGGCTCCGACACGGCTGATAGCAAGCTCAAGGTTTGCCAGTAGCTCAGGACCAAGCCCCTTATCCCACAATGCACTGCTGGAATTACCTCAGATCTTGTTTGCTGCGAATAATAGTATATACATATATATATATACATATATGCAACATATACATACCCTCTTATATATATCTACGAAGAACACTTCCCAAAGGGGAAGAAGAAATATTGAATAACCAGGATGGTACTAGCCTCTAAGTCAACAGTCAGCCAGGAGGGGGAAGGAGGGAGGGACATGAGAATAAAGGCGAGATAAACAACTCACATGGAACGTTATGGTAAGTACATAACTTCTATATGTGAAGTTGTTAAATCTCGCAGTTTATTCTCACTGATGGGTAGTGTCCCTAGCACCCTCAACCCTGAGTGGCTCATGGGAGTATGTTCTTCAGTACCGTAGAACCAAAGGAAGACCTGTCCCTTGAAGCCTTATCTACTTTGTAATGTGTGATAAAGGTATGAGGCTTAGACCAAGTGGCTGCAGCGCAAATATGGTCAAGGGGCAATTTAGCTTGAAAAGCAGAAGAGGTAGAGACAGCTCTGGTAGAATGAGCTTTTGGTTTGTGCGTTAAAGGCATGTTCGCATTTTCATAAACAAAGGATATACAATCGGATAACCATTTAGATAAGGTTGTTTTAGCCACTGGATTGCCTTTTCTTGCTTCTGAGAAGGATACAAAAAGTTGGTCTGATTTCCTAATATCCTTAGTTCTGTCAAGATAAAATCTGAGTTGTCTGTGAACATCAAGTTTGTGCAGCATATATTCCAATTTGCTAGAGTGGTTGGAGAAAAAAACTGGCAGTTCAATGACCTGATTGATATTTGACTCAGAACAGACTTTAGGTAAAAATGAGGGGTTTGTTCTGAGAGATACTCTATCAGCATGGAAGATCATGTAGGGTGGTGTGATGGATAATGCTTGAAGTTCTGGCACTCTGCGGGCAGATGTAATGGCCACAAGAAATATTGTTTTCCAAGATAAAAATTTTATCACAAGAAGAAGCTGGTTCAAAAGGAGGAAGAATAATTTGAGACAGCATAAGGTTTAAATTCCAGGGAGAAAAGGGAATTTTGATTGGAGGTCTCATATGAAGAACGCCTTTAAGGAAGGTTTTAGATAATTTATGGCTCATAATATTTGAGCCACCAAGACCAAGGTAAAAATTTGAGATAGCAGCTAACTGGACTCGAACTGTAGCAGCTGCTGCCCCTTCCTTAAAAATTGTTGTCAAAAATTCCAATATCGAAGATAGCGGAGCTCGGAAAGGGTCAATGTTCTGCGCATTGGCCCAAATTGAGAACCTTTTCCATTTACTGACATATAATTTCCTGGTAGATGGCTTGTGAGAAGACAAGAGAATCTGTCTTGTATCTTCTGAAATTGAATGAAGCCTGGCAATTAGGGGAAGTGGATTAGCCAAGCAGTCAGTTTCAGAGACTGCAGAGAAGGATGAAGATCCCCTGACGGGTAAGTCAGAAGGTCTGGAACTGGGTCCAGGATCCATGGATCTTCCAACAGATGATGGTGGAGAAAAGGAAACCAAATCTGTCGAGGCCAGTAGGGGGCTATGAGTATAACAGTCCTTCCCAGCGATTTTGCTTTCTGTAAAAATATGGGTATTAATGGGAAGGGTGGAAATGCATAAAGGTGACCCGGGGACCAATCGTGTAAAAGTGCATCTCTCGGGGGATGACCGGGAGGTGGTATTAGGGCAAAGTAGCTTCTGCATTTTGAATTCATGTGGCTGGCAAAAAGGTCGCAGCAAGGCTGGCCCCATTTGCAGAAAATCAACTCAGCAACATGTTGTTTGAGAGACCACTCATGAGGGAGTAATATTGCCCTGTTTAGCTTGTCCGCTACCACATTGGATTTCCTCGGGATGTGCGTTGCTAACACAAAACGCTGGGATAACACAGCCCATTGCCAAACCCTGAGGGCTTCTTGACAAAGGGGGTAAGACTTGGTTCCACCCTGCTTGTTCAAGTACCAGACTACTGGCGTCGGTCTGAATTGCAATAGTCCCTACAGGGATAGAGTCCTGAAAGTACTGCAATGCCAGAAGTACCGCTCTCAACTCTAGAACATTGATGTGCAGATGTGATTCTTGATCTGTCCATGTGCCTTGGGCAGTCTTTCCCTGAGAATGCCCCCCCCCACCCTATCAGTGGCTACTGGGGTGGGAGAACAAAGGGTCTTCCGATTGTGACATGAAGAGACGTCAACCACCACTGAAAGTCTCTCCTGCAAGAATCCGTGATAAGAATCATGTGGTGCATTGGTAGTTTCTGGTAAGACCACTGAGCGAAGAGGAGCCATTGAAGAATTCGCATATGCATCCTTGCGAGTGGTATAGCCAGGATTGCTGCCGCCATCAAGCCTAATACTTTCAATACCTCTGCTGCTGTAGCTTTGTTCTTTGACACCAGTGAGCTGACATTTTGGTGGAGAAGAGAGACTCTTCCGATAGGGAGACATAGAGTGGTAGTTGAGGTATCTAACTCTGCTCCTATAAAAACGGTATGCTGAGATGGCGATAAGGCAGACTTTTCGAAGTTGATTGTAATGCCTAATTGATGGCAGATTGTCAGAGTGTATTGTGTTGCCTGAGTCAATTGATGCCTGGTGGTAGCGGTGAGGAGCCGATCGTCTAAGTATGGAAACACCTGGAATTCTAGATGCCTCAGGCGAGCCGTGACCACTGCCATGCATTTGGTGAACACTCTGGGGACTGTAGTGAGACCAAAGGGCAGGGCTCGAAACTGGTAATGACTGGCTCCCAGCCGGAAGCGCAGATGATCTCTGGAGTGTCTGTCTATCTTTATGTGATAGTATGCATCCTTGAGATCTATGGAGCACATCCAATCACCTTTCCCTAAGAAGGGAAGAATGGACTGAAGCGTGACCATTCAGAACTTCTCTTTCTTTTCGAACTGGTTGAGTCTGTTGAGGTCCAAAATAGGTCTCCAGTCCCCTGTTTTCTTTGTTACCAAAAAGAATCTTGAGTAAGTTCCGAATCCGACTTGGTCTGCTGGTACTGGTTGGATGACTCTTGTTTCTAGTAATCTGTGGACCTCTATGATTGCTTGTTCCCTGAGATTGGGTGGAACATCTGGGATTTTCTTGATAGGAATGGAAGGGGTAAAGAACGGTATGAAATATCCTCTGGAAATGATGCTTTGCTTTGTACCCAACTATCCGATGTTATGTTTAGCCAGGCTTCTGGGTACAAAGACAAGTGACCCCCAACTGCCTCCAGAGCTGAACAGTCGGGCCCCCTTTCAGGGGCACTGGTAGGACTGACCGGAGAACTGACCCCTGTCACCCTGTTGCTGCGGACCCTGTCTGCCACGGGGGTGGCGTCTTCCGTTATAACCCCCTCCTCTGCCTCTAGAGGGGGTTTCTCCATGTGTGTCCTGAAAGGCTGCCTGAGTTTTTCGGAACCACATTTTTCCTCCCCTAGCACCCTTGGGGTAGAGCCGAGTAGGGGTGGAAAAATGGACCCCAACGGCAGATAAGGTCTTGCCTTCCTGCTCACACCTGGTTAAAGTTTCCTTTACTTTGGGCCCAAACAGTGATGAGCCATCGAATGGGGTATTAATAAAGGAAGACTTAAAAGGTTCTGCAAAGGAACAGAGACGCTTCCAGGCTTGTCTTCAAAGAGCAATGGCCAAACTAGTGGCTCTATTCGAACCATCAGCTGCATAGGATATGAGCCGCATGGACAAGTTCATTACTGAGTTTAGGGTAGCGAGCTGAGCGTTGACTTTGTTGGCCACTCCTGCAGCTACCGTACCCTGGAGAGTATCTTCTAGCTCTTTCAGAAGATCTCTCTGTAGTCTTGTAAAATGGGTGAAGTAGTTCAGTGATCGCAGTGAAAAAGTCGCTGAACTAAACATGTGCTTCCCATATCTATCCATAACCCTAGAATCTCTGTTAGGGGGGATGGATAGAAGAGGATGCCTCAGATACTTCCTTTTTGGTGGCTGCAGCTACCACCATGGCATCAACAGGCACTCCTTTTGTCAAAAATGGCTTGTCCACTGGGGCAGATATGAATTTATTGGGTCTACGAAGGACAGGTTCCATGGCCTCCGGTGACTCCCACGCCTTACGAGAGATCAGTTCCATGAGCTCGTCGTAAGGCAAAGACACCCAAGAAGTGGAAGGTTGAGACCCAAAAGCCTTCAAGTGCACAGACTCATCCTCAGTAGGGGTCTTGGACTGTCAATCGCCCCTCTGACTAAGGATCTCTAGTATCTCTGCAAAGGAGATATCCTAAGAGGGGGATCGAGGGGCCCCTTCTGACTCATCTAAGTCTGTGTCAGATGTCAAAGACTCCTGTGGGGAGTCTAAGTGCCTCCTCTTGCACAGTCTCTTCCTGGGTACCTCCTCAGTGGGGGGATCTGGGGAGGTCTCAGAAGTGCAGGGGATGCCCTGTGGGGTTACTTGAGGCTTGGGGTCTCTACGCTTAGAGGGATCGGTAGATGAAGAAGCAGACATAGGAGCTTGAGGAGAGAGGGAAAGCTTAACTGATGCTGACGTTGTCTTTGGAGACAAAACTCTCCTCATAGCATTGAAGGCACCATGGGTCCGACGAGAAGGAGTGGATGGACCCAAGAGTACCATCCAATCCTCCTGCACCGAAACCCTGGGCTCCGAGGCCGAGGTAGGAGCCGAGCTCATCCAAGCCAAAGCCCCAAGAGGAAGATTCGGCACCGACAAGTCGGTGCGACTATCCTCCCCGGACCCGACAGGAGAGTGTCGGCTCCTAGATCCCTCGGTCAGCGCCGAGGACATCCGAGTAGATGGAGCCAATAACACCGGTGCGGGTATCGGCTCCAAGGGTTCGACCACCATCGGTTCAATTTCCTTCGGCTCCGAGCGTCCAGTACGGCTTGGAGGAGGAGGAGTAGACAAGTCCGGTTCCATGGTCTTCGGTACCAACGAGCTGGTTGGGGCCAACAACAATTTGGCAAGTCCTGGTGCCTGTAAAAGCTTCTGCACTAGCTGATCCATGTCCAAATCTGAAAGGCTGACTGAAGACTTAGCTGAATGCACCGAAGGTGCTGACTGGAGCAGAGGTGAAGAAGGAACTTCAGAGACCGGCTCCAATACTGAGAGCTGGCTCCGAATCAAAGGTACACTCGGTTCCGATGACTGTGGAACTGATGACCCTCCTTCTGAAATCTTAGCCTTTTTTGAGACCTTATCTGAAGACTTGGATTTTGAGGATGTACTAGCACCTTCATGGCTACTCAAGACTTCCGAAAAGGATTGCTGTAGCAATCCCCTGTCTATAAGTTTCCTCCTTCTCTCCAAGAGGACTCTTGAAGAAAAGGAGTGACAAATGCTACAGGTGTCTTGGAGGTGTTTAGCTCCCAGACAGTAGACACATTGAATGTGTCCGTCAGTGACGGACATTTTCTGCCCACAATCTGGGCATTTTTTGAATCCCGATTTGGGATGGGATTTCTCCCTATCATCTGACATAATTAAGAGAAAAAACAGTAAATTAGATCCACAAACAACTAAGCCCAATCTGGGCACTATCTATAACAGTATTTTATATACACATATATATATATATATATATATATATATATATATATATATATATATATGTACAAATATAGGGCTAAGAGGCTCACAGAAAAAGCCTGACTATTATAAGGATTAATAGTAGAGAAAAAAGGGCTAAAGGCCCACACAAACTAAGAAGCCAACAAGGCCCTAACTTTAAAACTATTTATACTATCTAAGTATTTAACTAGAGAGTAAATATAATAGTACTAACACACACTATATTTTTTAAACAAAAAAGAAAACTTTTTTATAGACTTGCTGTTAATTTGTTTCTAAAATGGTCCGAACTAACTGGATCACCAAGATCTCTCTTGCCGCGGCAAACTAGATCTGAGGTAATTCCAGCAGTGCATTGTGGGATAAGGGGCTTGGTCTCGAGCTACTGGCAAACCTTGAGCTTGCTATCGGCCGTGTCAGAGCCGAGGATTGGCTCCGAACCCATCAGTGAGAATAAACGGCGAGATTTAACAACTTCACATCACAAGACTCCTCAATTTTATATATATATATATATATATATATATATATATATATATATATATACACACACACACACACACACGCACGCACACACACATATATATATATATATATATATATATATATATATATATATATATATATATATACATATAATGTTCAAGCAACCATGCATAGAATTGAGAACAGAGGTGCCCATATAACTTGTTCAAATAGATTACTTGTATGTAACAAGGATGATTTATCAAGTAGAAATAAGCTATATGGTTGACTGTTTATAAAGCGTCCCAGTTGATATTTTGAAGTAGGTAATGCAGGTCGGGTTACTTAGATTCAGGCATGGATCTGCTCAGTATTAGCATAGGAGAAACTTTGAGTGTTTTGAATGATAAAAGTAGCACCACTGATACAGGCATATATGTACATACACACACACACACACACACACACACACACACACACACACACACACACACACACACACACACACACACACACACACACACACACACGCACCCACATGCACACACAGTTCAAAGGTGGTGTCATTCAAATAATGAGTTTTGTGATACCAGAAGAACACTGTGATGTTTTTCATTGTATAGTTCCTAATACACAGGCTAAATAAAGGTGGTAAATATGTTGGATAAGAAGCAATTTTACTTAAATGACAGAAAGCCTTCCCATTTCAGTTTCTCATACACAATCAACTTTTGGGAAAAGGAGGTTTATTCCTATTGATTTACTGCTTTCAAAAAGAGTTGTAAGTTTACAACATGCTTTGAGGACCTTGTCCATTCCAATATCTGCTTGCAGCCTGAAAAAGGGAGTTGGTCCAACTAAACACAAAGGTAGTTTTGCATCTTCACTTGGAGTAAAGGAATATTGTTAGGGTCGAACACCTGTAATCCAGAGATGTCTTAGTCTCAGATTCACACTGAACACTACAGAAGCTGTTTTGTTAGTGTTTACTATTAGTTTGTTTATTTGCAGCCAGCTACAAGGACTTCTGAAGTCCTTTGGTCACACTCTGGGCATATTGGGTAGACATGTCAAATTTAGGTAGTGTGCCATCTGTCTATGTAGTCTGCTGCATTAGAGTTTCTATTTATTTTTGCTCCATTTTGTTTTTTTTTTGGGGGGGGGGGTGTTTTTAATTCAATAATTTGTTTTTGTCTTTGCAGATAGTTTATGCAGACTGGCCATCACACTGACTTTCCAACTAATTTAGAATTAAAGTTTATTTGAACATGTGGAAGTCTTTTGTAGCTATGAAAGAAAATTCATGAACAGCTTTGTTTTCCTCCTCCTTCATTGCAGAAGCACCTGTTTTTGTTATGGAGTATGTATAATGAAAAACTCTTGACATTTCATCTTGAATTCTCAAACAAATTTGATGAGGACAGGTCATGATTTTATGCTGCAGAAGTTTCCTTGGGTCTTATGTGCCTTCACCACCATGGTATAATACACAGGTAATTTTTCTACAGCCATTTTAGAAATAGTAGGTGACTGTGGCAGATTTGAGATTAAATCATTCTTGTCTGCTCGCAGGTAAACTTGAAACAGCTGCTTGTCACAAATGACACACTTGTAACTTTTTGGTAATGTTTGAGAATGCTGCCTACAAACAGTTAGTGCTTCAGTAGTCACCAGTATGTACCAGCTTCTCCCTATCACATAGATAAATCTTACTCAGAATCCCTGGCACACTGCAGATTATAATTGTAAATAAAGTTCTGTGGGCATTCCCCTGATATTAACCAATATGCTTTCTTGTAAATGAGATTTTTTGTGTTTTAGTAATGCCTGTTTCTATTATTTATTTATTTAATTTGTTAACCGGGAAATGTCCATCTGAGAAATAAGCCCATTTTCAGCTGAGACCCGGGGAGAAAAGCTCCACAATACAATCAAGCTAAGAGGTAGATAATAAAGATGATACAGGAATAGCAAGAGATGAGTTACAACCTAATACAGATGATTCAGTACTATCTAAGATGCCACAGAGATAGAAGTACAGCATCATATATTCAATACAATAGGTTAAAACTTACAGGGTAAACAATAACTCAGATTATTTGCAAACATGGTACAGATTCAAATTACAGATGACACAGGGACACAAGACTATTTACAATGAAGTTAGACTTATGTATATATGGTTACGCTAAAGAGGAAGAGAGGGGAACTTGAAGTTGGCAAACAGTTCCTGAGATAAATACAGATATTACATGTGGGTTAGCAGAGCATAACCATTGTGAGCAAAGTTTTGAGAGAGAACTGCTCCTTACAAGGCAGTAGAGTGTTGTCTTATTGGGTGTGTTAACACAACATAAGAGGCAGCATAAAAAAGAGGGTATTATATTTACAAGTGAGGTGTAAAATTAACAAAATGAGTCTGTTATGTTGCTGTGCTGTAAACAGGTGCAGACAGTGATATATGCTGATTTATTTAGGTTAGGGCCTGCATTATTTCACATTTGCATCTGTAGTTCACCTGCTGATCCCAGTTGCTGTTATAATTTTATTTTATTTTATTTATTTTGAAGATAAAACCATATAGCAAGAAGTAACAACCCCACGAGATAAGTGCTCCGTTGCAAACAAGATGAATAAAATAAAGTAGATAAGCAATAGCAACGAAGCAGCCAAGTAGCACCAGATGACTAAAACTCATAAAAATATATATTTATTAAAAAACAGTAAGCGCTTTCGCTAAGGAGCTTCTTCAGACTGACAACCATTAGAAATGAAGGTCGATCTTATGTACACATTGTAGCCAATCACAAAAGTACATAAATTAAGGAGACAATACATTTAAAGAAGTCAGAATACAAAGTAAATGATTTAATATTGAAATAATGTACGACAGAGAATATTAAGACAGGTGTTCAAAAACATATATAGAACACATATATATGTGTGGGAATGTGTGTAAATCTATTAATGAAAAAACATACTTTATTAAAAAGGCATACTGAGAAATGACGAGAGGTCCCCCAATTGTATTACTTTGGAAGTCTACGTTTTTTTAAGTAATGGTTTTATGGTAGCCCTTTCATTCAGGCCATGGCTACCATTACTTAAAAAACGTAGACTTCCAAAGTAATACAATCGGGGGACCTCTCTTAATTTCTCAGTATGCCTTTTTAATAAAGTATGTTTTTTCATTAATAGATTTGCACACATTCCCACACACATATATGTGTTCTATATATGTTTTTGAACACCTGTCTTAATATTCTCTGTCGTACATTATTTCAATATTAGATCATTTATTTTGTATTCTGACTTCTTTAAATGTATTGTCTCCTTAATTTATGTACTTTTGTGATTGGCTACAATGTGTATATAAGATTGACCTTCATTTCTAATGGTTGTCAGTCTGAAGAAGCTCCTTAGCGAAAGTGCTTACTGTTTTTTAATAAATATATATTTTTATGAGTTTTAGTCATCTGGTGCTACTTGGCTGCTTTGTTGCTATTGCTCATCTACTTTATTTTATTTATTTTGCTGAACTCATACACTAATGCCTCAGTCTTACTTTTTAAAGAAGGCAAAATAGAAGAAGGGTCAGCCAGAAAGAATTGCAAAACAGAGAAATGTATGTCTGTACAGACATTTACACTGTCACAAATCTGAGACCCAAACTGAGGAAAATAAACACAGTTCTACTTCTCTTCTTATAAAACAGCAAATTCTGACATGATTACTACTTGACTAAAGTATGTCCCTACACATTCTTGCTAACTAAATACAAGTTTGAGGTTAGGCTGCAGTATATCAGAGTAGGGAAATACTCCAAGATACTGCAACTTCATATTTATACATGTTTTAAATAACTCTGATCTTAACATTTTTTGATCACCAATATAAAAATGATGCCAAAATACTTTATTTTCAATGACATGGAAGTTTTACTTCAAAGTGAGAATTGTTTTGGGTACATTACTGTGGTCTCATTTCATCTGTGGTCTTGCTGTGAAGCATTTTTGGAAAGCAGTAGTATTGGTCACACAGTGTTGTGCTCCAGAAGGCACTAGTGCTCTAACTCTATACAAAAGCTAACAAAACTATTTAGTTGCAATTCCACTTTGCATTGTTTCTGAGATAACTGCATTGGAAAGTCATAGCAAATATATGTGACAAGTATCCATATTTCTCACTGTCAAACAGGTTTGCATCATTTTTAGTGAGTGAGGTAAGCATTTTCATACTTAATCCCATTTGTTTCCAGGAAAATGTCTTTCACCATTTTAAGTGTATTTAACTCCAAAATGCTTACTGCTTTCTCTCTGTTGTCTCTGAGACTTTGGTAAAAAACAGCAGTGCCCTGGGTTTCCCAGAAGTCATCCCACATTCAAATCACCAATAGACAAACAGGGGCCACTGATGGTTCAGTATATGAAATCACTGGAAGTTTCCTAGAAGATAGGGACATTACAGATATGCAGCATTCTGACAATGTTTTAGGATTTGTAATGCAAGCTCATAAGGGAGTACTTAACATCAGACATCTGCAGTGAACTTGGCATGTAGACCCACTGTTCATCCTCGCCAAAAACACATCAGCAGCTCTAGTGGTCCTTCAATTCAAGTTTCATTCTCTATGCTCTAAGGGTTTCTTTCATAGAAACTGATAGTTCTGCCCCTAAATACCAATATGGGAAAAGCTGTACCAACCCTGGTATCCATTAAGCAGAAAGTAAAGAAAAATCAACAAAATTATATTTGGGTGAAAACTGACACAGGCTAGCAGTTCTACAACAAAAACTGACTCTGAATGCAGGGAGGAGACTTAAAGCATACTGCAATGGAGATGAGAAACTATGACAGTTAATGCACCAAGACACTTTCTGTACTGCTATTTTCAGTTATAAGAGAAGCAATGTTTGGAAAAGAATTGAGGAAATGAGTTATCAAAAGTCATGACTGCAGCTGCAACAGCTTATCTTTTTTTTTCTCAAAAACATTTTTATTTTGTTTTCATTATAAACATATGCAAATGTACATATAACAAATGCAATAAAACAATAACAAAACTACTTACCATATTTACATTAATCCAAGATAAACAATCATTTTATCCATGAGAAGTTATCAGTATTTGTTCAAAAAGTTTTCCAATTTTTGCCATGCTATTTTTTTATGAGTAATGTTATGAGTTCTATACAAAATGGTTTGCAGTTCTTTTTTACAAATGTTTTCTAAATGAATAAAATCTTTAAACATCAAATCTTGTTTACTTTTCCAGTTCAAAGTAATAACTTTTCTGGCAATTGCAAGAATTGACAAGAGTAACTGAATTTCAGATTTAGCTATTACATTAGGTATAGGAACATTGAATAGGATTAGTGAGTTAGAAATATGACAGTTATCAGACCATAAAGCATTTACAAAATATCTGAAGTCTTTCCAGTATTGAACAACTTTTCTACATTCAATGAACACGTGAACCCAGCTGGCCTCTAGTAATTCATCACATTTCCAACATTTACTTTCACTGTTTTTGAGTATAAGATTTATTTTATGTGAAGTATAGAAACTCCTATTCATAAATGTACATGTATACAATCTCCAATATAATGAAGAAGAGGTACCATATGTAGAATTCAATAACTATTTTTTTGGATTTATCAGATATTTGTTCTCCATTAATCTTTACATAGTAATTCCAAAAATCTGAATCAAACTTTAGTAGATAGATGAGATACTTAATTATTGATTATCTGTCTTTTAAGACCCCCTAATAAAAAGTTAAATCAAACTAGGTATAGATTCAGTCTCTAGGTTGATTGATACTCTCATTTTGTTTTCTATAAACTGCTATAATGAGTATATAAACAACTAACTGTCTTGAATATTATCAAAATACATAAAAGAGAGCTTAGTGGTTTAATACTCTTATTTTCAATAAACTGATGCCAGAATATCAAGTTATTTTCCTTTAATTTTTGCCTCACACTGATGTTGAAAGACTCTGGGCAATCAGCGGAGTATGCTGCAGGGAATATAAGAAATAGAAATTGTTTAATGTTATAATTACAATTAATTATATTTTTAAAGTTATTAAATATTTGATCAATGCCATAAGAAAAATTATCAAACTTTTTATTAAATAAACAAAATTCAGGTAAAAGTCAGTGAACTCTACTTATTCCATATTGTTCCTTAAATTGATTTTCTATAGCTCTGACATCAGTTATATGAATCTCATGTATTATTTTCCAGCCAGATATATAGGTAAGTGTGATTGAATGTAATATTACATTAATTATAACTGATTTGGAATAAAGATCTAAACTACGGGAATGCTATCCCATTACTGTTCCAAGCTTTAATGTGCCATTTCCATGCAATCCTAGGTTTTAAGGGGAACCATAAATATTTAAGTAGAATGGAATCTAATTTTTTAAATACGTTTTTGGGAGGGGCTAGTATCAATGACTGTATATAAAACAAAATTTTAGGTAAAATTATCATTTTAATTAAAGAGAGCCTATCCTCCATCGTGAAGAATATTTTATTCCATATTTATATTAGTTCACTAATGGTGATTATTAAATTATTGTACTTTAGTTTAACAGACTCTTTCCGTGTACTCTTTATACTGAGACCCAAATATTCTAATACATCATTCTCCCAGTTAAACAGGCTATTTTCTTTTAGGTTTTTGATGATTTTGTTGCTAATTAGTAATGTTTTGGATTTATTATGATCAAATTTAAGCCCTGAAATTCTTTCAAACTTGCTTAAGTTATTTATAACATCATGCAAACAACCATCAATATCACCCAACGTTAACATATCATCAGCAAATAATTGTATCTTAAGACAATAGTCCTTATTAATTTGAAAGCTTTTATATTTTGCTTGTTTCTGATATATGTAGCAAAAGGTTCTATTGAAAGAGCAAACAATAATGGTGACAAAGGACAACCTTGCCTAGTTCCCTTGAGGATTTCTAGTGGTGAGGATAGACATGATCCGATTTTCACATAAGCTTGTGCCCCACTATAAATTTTCATTAATAAGTTGACAAAATCTGAGGAGAATTCAAGACCAATCAGAATTCTTTGTAGATAAGACCAACTAATATAATCAAAAGCCTTTTCTATGTCTAGACTGATAATAGTTAGGTTTTTTTTGTATTTGCATGCTATGTCTATTAATGGTAGTAATTTAATAATGCTATCTTGCACTTTTCTATGAAGAATGAACCCTGTCTGATCATTATGTATTAGATTAGGTAATATTTTCTAGCTAATATTGTCATGAACATTTTATAATCAGTGTTTAGTAATGCGATTGGCCTATATGAATCACAAGATTTGGGGTCTTTACCTTGTTTTAATATGAGGGAGATAATTGAGTATTTCCACGATGGGGGTGTTATACATAACCATAGTAAAGGCATTCATCATTTTCTTTATTATATATTCAGGAAAAATCTTGTATAGTTCAGGATTTATTCCATCCAGTCCTGGAGTTTTATTATCTTTTAAAATGTTATCTGCTCTTTCACTTCCGTTAGTGTTGTTTATTTAATATGTTATTTTGTTGCATTGACACCTTAGTAGTTATATTTTCTTGAATAAAAGTATTTATTACATTAGCTGTCTCCAAAGGTGGTGTGTTATTATTTGTATCTTTATAGTAGTTTTTGAAAACTTCTATTATGCCCATTAAGTTAGATGTACTCTTAACTGAACCATCACTTTTATATTTAATCTCATTAATAAGATTTTGATTGTTTATTTTTTTGGATCTTACCACTGTTTTATGTAGATACTTGGGATTTACAGCATAAGATTGTAATTTCAATTTTTCCAGGTTTATGGCTACCTTATGATTCAGAACTTCTAAGTATTTTTAATTTAACTTAGTAATTTCATTATGTGCTACTTTGTTATTTTGTTTTGCGTCCACTTTTATCTTGTCTATGTTTTTTGTAAGTCTGTAAGTTCTTTGTCCCACTCTCTCCTTTTTCAAGGTACCAAGATTATATTCTACCATATATATAAACTTTAAAGGTGTCCCATAGTATAGTATCAGTCACTTCACCATTATCATTTGTTTTCATAAACATGTCTATTTCTTTCATTACACATTTCCTACAGTCTTTTAACTTAGTTATGTAAGCAGGAATTCTCTGTAGAAATCTTAAATAATCTATATGCGTAGTTAATGTAAAGTTTATAGCATTATGGTCCAAAAGTGGACAAGTCATTATAGCTACGTCACTTATTTTAGAGTATATATTATTTGACACAAAGACCTTATCAATGTTTGTTTCTGTACCAAACTGATATGAATAGTGAGTATAAAATAAGAAATAATGTTCTCATAGACCATGTATATCTTTAAGGTTCATCTGGTTTGTAAAATTGTTTAACTTCTTGGCTTGAGATGTTAGTTTAATTTTACCATTTTTAGAAATATCATTGACTGATAATAGGCAGTTAAAATCACCTGTTGCTATAATTTCCCCTTTTGCATTTAAAGTAACCAGATCCAGATATTTGTCAACATATTTAGTACTCAGTCCTGGTATCCAGTATATATTAATCAAAGTATAATACTTCCTATTGATTTCCAAAATAACCATGCTTAGCATCCCATCTTTATCTGAAATTGTATCTATAATTCTTGGCATAGTATAAGAATTTTTCCATAGAATAAGAGTGCCCCTTCTCTTAATCTTTAAACATGAATCAGCCAGAATGGTATAGCCACTGAATGACTATTTTTGTAGATCTTTTTTAATAGATGGGGTTCCTGTAAAAAGATGATCTGGGCTGTATGCATTTTGATTATGCTCTTTTGGCATTACTGTTCAAACCATTAATATTTAATGATAAACATTTATAAGCCATTGACTATAATATGTATGTTATTACTAACTGAAAGACCTTTCTTCCGTGTTGACTTGAAATCTACTGAAAACTTACTTAGCATGGCTGCATAACGTGTATTAAGCACTACTTTCAAGAACCCAAAACTATTTACAAACACCTACATGAAACAAAATTTCTGGTTTAGTTAAAAACTTAAATCATCCATCCACCACCTCTCCAATACTAAAAGACACAAATTATCCATCTCTGCTTAGAATATAGTATAAAAACAAAAAGAAAAACATTATGAAAGCAACTAAAGAAATCTGAATCAATGAAATATACATTAGAATGAGAGTGCCCAATATATCTGAAGCTATATAAATATGTCACATATGATAATAGCATCTCCAATATGTAGATATGCCAGAAATACACATCAGATCAAAGTATGTATAAACATTAGAAGCTGAAGGTTAAGAAGATTCTCAATATTTCTAAGACCTTTCAAGAAACATCAGACAATTTAACCATTTTGTCAGTCATCTAACATTTTTCATGTAAGGATCTGTTGGAATATATATATATATATATATATAAAACACTTATTACAACATAACTATTATAATTTACAATTATATACATCTTACTCATAAGTATTAACAATATCTATGTTGACGTATTTCATCAGGAAGGGGGGAGAGAGCGAGAGAGTGAAAAAAAGGGGGGCCTCACAACCCTCTGTTTAGTTACTAAAGGTTTAGGTATGTAACAGAAGTCTGATGTTAATATGCATAATGAGTTTTCTAATGCAGCTCCTAGTTCACTTGATGTCATTTAGTTACTAACAGTGTCATTAAATCTGCAGAATGTATGCATCTATAAGAGAACATAGGCATTTTTAAAGGAGTTAAACACTTTTATCAGAACTAATTATTTACCATTTAAAGTATCTATGTGAAGGATAACAGAATTTTAAGAGAAAAGAATTCTAAGTACAATCATTTAACAAGTTCAAAAGGTCAAATGATGTCATCACTGTTGTTTCCTCAAGCTGCATCTTCATAAACTTGTTAAAAAGTATCTAAATAGGCTCAAGTACAACATAAGTTGTCTCTAGTGAAGAAAAAGGCATTTCCAGTGGGAAATTCAGATCTTGAAGCTTTTAGAGTTTACAGACAGCAAAAAAAAAAAAAAAAAAACTCAAACTAACTTGTCACTGCATATCATGAATCTCCACAATGAGGACAGTCACACAGACCACCAGTTTCCTCACAAAACATCAACATCATGACAAAATGAACCCTTTCATATAAAAACAGCTGCCTCAAATCAGAAAACCTATTATAACATTTCAATCATCTACCCACCAGTTAACCAAACCAGAGAAAGGGGGAAAAAAGGAACCTAGTATATATATATATATATATATATATATATAAAAACTTATATTTAGCTATCTATAAAACACCATTAATGTAGTGTATTAATGTGAGTCTAAAACATCCAGTTAGAAACACTAATCAGAAACACCTTCTTACCCCACCACTGACCCACTAGAAAAAATGCACTTTGGTATTAAGTCAAATTACACTATTACTGAAGAATTAGAAGACATACATCATTTGTAGTTATTTAAAAGAGAAAACTATGTAAAGTACTTATAACGGGGAAAAGAGAGAAAAGGAACATTAGTAACAAAAAAGAATAGGAAGAAAGAAGAGAGAGATTGAATGTTATTTAAACAGTACTATATGTAATTAGAAGAAGACATAGAAAGAAAAAGAGAAAGTTAATAATAAAGATGATTCACATTACCTTACAGCGTAGAGACTTTCCAGAATCAAATATATTATGATTCATAAAACAAAGCATTTAAAATTAGACAGAATTTATTCATTTGTCCTTTAGTTTCTTAGTTTTGTTTGCTCCTCCCTTCACAGACCATCCATTTTTTGTAGCCTGTCTCTTCAAACTCTGAGATGACCATTCCATTTCTTCTATGTCCGACAGTATTTTTTTCTTTTGGATAAATTCTACTGCTTTTTGTAGGGAATCAAAGATCTTCACTCCTTCTGGCAAGGTGATTTTTATTCTTGCAGGAAAAAGAATTTGAGCTTTAATATTGGCTTTTTTTCAAGGACTTAATTAGAGGAACACACTCCTTTCTTCTGGATATGACTGTAGAGATGTAGTCATTGTCAAAACAAATAACTTTTTCACACATCTTGATAAGGGAATTAGTTTAAGCTGATTTCAGCACTAAGTCCTTGTCTTGTGAGGAAAGAAGTCTAACTATTATAGACCGGGGTTATATGAACCCAAAGATGAAGCTGGATTTGCCAGGGACTGATGAGCCCTCTCAATTCCAAAAGAGAGGGATTCAGGCATGTTTAGTGCTGATGAAAACCACTTACTGAGGAACTGAATCATGTTAGCACCCTCCTCTTTCTCAGGAATTCCATATATTCTTATGTTATTCCTCCTTGATCTACTTTCAAGGTCTTCCAGTTTCTCAATCAGCCTGGATTTTTTGTTTCAGAAGAAAATCATTGTGATGTTAATTTTCTGTCAATCTACTATCTAGGTCAGTTACCGTTTCCTCTAAGGTAAGAATCTGTTCAGATTATTTTTTTACTATTCCGTTTAGAAGTTCAAGTTGTTTACTGCATTCTTGTTTGATAATATCCATTTTGTTTTCAAATTTGTCCATTTTTAGTAACAGTTTTTGGATGTTTGTTATTATAAGATGTAATTTTTTCTTCACTGCACTCTCCTGATGTGGGTTCTTCAAGATGCTCATGTTAAGATCTCCAGGAAAAAACTTCTTGACAGGAATAATTAAAAAATTCTCTTGACTATGTATTAATTTTTAGAAAATAAAAGAGAGTCTATGTTAAGCTAACTTTTAGTTAGATTTTTTCTAAAAATTAAAGTATATTTCCTGTCACGATATTAAAATCCAAGCAGAGCTATGGATTTCTGCTGCTATCAGACTGGCATCTTAGCCCCCCCCCCCCCCCGCAACAGCTTATCTGAGAGGCAAATCTCTTATGTGGTGGGATTTGCTTTCTGCTAAATATTAACAAAATGACTTCCAAGTTCATAAATACGTTTCCAAACAGGCTTTCTTATGAGGAGAAATAGGTTAGTCACCAGTGCTTAAGTCTTTTGATTTTGCCTAACTATAAATTTTTTTAAGAGATTAGTTTCTATGAGTTATACTTATGATAAAGTAAATTTTCTAGTTGTGGCAATAACTCTACTGTCATTTGTTGCGTGTTTGCTGAATAAAGGAAATAACTGCAAAATCCCTCCTCAGAAGACTACAGAATAAATCTAAAATTACACAAGTAGTAACTATTAGTAAAATTCAAGATCTTGTGAGTTAGTGATTTTTTTTTGTAAAATCCCACACAGCAAAAGTAAAATGATTCCAATATTCAGGCAGTCCATAAAATGGGATTTGCCAGATTTTCTGTTACAAAAATAAAGGTAATTACTTTACAACTGACAGATTGATGGATATATTAATATCTTATTTGTTCTGTTTGGGGGATCTTGAGGTTCCATTTTTTTGTGGTTTAACTAAATAGCTCCCTAATTATTAACATGTACAGAAATGGCCTTAACAAGGACACATATCTTTTGGCATTGTGGGAAATTGGAACAATACATGTACAAGTTAAAAAGACTGGTAGGAAAAATATTTACAGCAGTAGGTGTTATAATAAAGAAGCTGTTCTTAATGGGTCGGTAGGGGAGGAAGGCAGAGAGTTGCTAGGATTAATAATGATAAAAAAAAAATCACAAAGATATGGAAGAAGCAGTAACCTCAAACAGGAGAAGAACTAAGCAGTATGACTGAACAAACCTGTGTAGAGGGGCAGAAAGAAACATGAAAGAGGGGGAAGCAAATAAGAAGGAAATATGATAGGTAGGAGAAAATGAAGGAATCACACTATGGAGAGGGGAAGGTAGCGAGAGTCTGGAGTTACAACTAAAATAGAATACAGTGAAGATAAGAAATGATGACAGGAAAGCAAAAGAAGGTGGGATAATGAAGTATCAGCTCCATGAGGGTTAAGGTCATTGATAAAACATAAGAAGGAAGAGGAGATAGGAGAAAACACGGGCTTGTTTATGCAGTGACATTATTATTGTTTGATACTATTGAGTGAATTAACAAAGTAAATGTTCTTAAAAGTGATACTGCTGATGTTGTGCTGAAGTGGAATGTACTAATGCATATTGATAGAACATGAACGAGGAGCCACAGGCCATCAACAGAAATTAAGTGAACGCATCACACAAGAGTATTGCACTGTTGTTTAAAAGTTGTATGGAATAAAGGAAGCTAATAAAAAATGGCATTAACATACAGATTGAGATTAAACCCAAATGAGTAATATGTTCTTTAAGATGGAACTAATAAATAAGCAGATATGACAAGTAGTTTAGGCATCCCATCCAAAAGATACAGGACAGTTTATTGAAGCACTCATCAATAAAGTATGATTCATTAAGTAGCATTCCTTACAAACTGAGGGGCTGAGGGGGAATATATATATATATATATATATATATATATATATATATATATATATATATATATATATATATACACACACACACACACGCACACACACACACACGTGTGTGTGTGTGGCTGTATATACATATTTGAAAATTCACTATATTGAAAGGCAACTTATCGAACACAACTAATTATATACGCCAACTCCAAGACTGTACTACAGTGGAGAAAGGGCAAATTGCCCAATCTCCACAGCACCATGATCTTGCAGAGAAAAAAAGCCAGTACATTTGAGCAGCTTTTTTTCCATTTGATACTTGGAGTGTTTGACCAATTGTCAGTAACCTATAGATATAGATATATACAATTATACTTAAAATAATCTAAACAAGTAAATGTTGACTTTGCTAATGTTGACACAGAAAAATCAACAACAAAGATGTTGACACATCATCACGAACGCTCAGAGGGATAACCTCAGAGCATGCACTGACAACAAACTGTTTTTTGCAGAGGGACAAGCCCTCCAGCACCCACCCTGCTAATTATATATACTAACTCCAAGATCACACAATACCCAGGAAAGGGCATATTCCCTAACCCTGGGGATCATGCAGTCTGTCACACCTGTCAACCATCTGTTTTGTCAATCAAAGTCTGTTGACAAAACAGATGCTGACTTTCCAGTCTGTTGACTATCTTTCTGCAGTGCGTATGCCCTCCCACAGCTTAATATATGAAGCTTTGAGGAAGTTTTATTCCAGAAAAAAACACATTTCTATTGTAGTTTTAAAGCAGAGGTTTGCCAAAAGCCTTTCTTCATGAAACTAGTTTGGGTTATAGGGAACTGCTGACTCTGTTTTTCTATATTAATTTAGCCATTCATTCTTCAACGTGACTATTTGCTTTGTAACTCGTAGCATATGTTGGTAATCTTTACTCTGATACTGCATGGTCACTGTAAGGAATGATCATTTTCCTTCTAGAGAACTTATTTGCAATACAAAAAAAAACTTGAGTCCATGATGTGTGTGTGTGTGTCTGTGCACGTGCGGTGATGGAAGGTTTGGAGAATTATGCAGGAAAATGTACAGTATAACCCATTCTTCACAGCAGCAGCAGATGCCACCATCAGGCAGCCAGTGATTTGTGTTCCCCTGAAACCTAGTTCCTATACTGCACACGTATGGGCAGATATCCAAACCCCCTACACTGCCACAGTGATGATCGGAGATGTTTTTCATTCATTACCAAACTAAGTCTTTTGCTTGTGTCCTCTCTTCCATCAATGATCAAATGTTTAGTCACCCTTGCAAATACCCATCCTGTGAGCATTAGTATCCTTAGCCTTCCACCTCTATTGAAACTCTCTCTCATCCACATCTTGTCAATAACTTTAGCCCCTGTTTTTCCACTCACCTATGGAACCCCCCCACAATCCCATCAACAATGTATTATCTTCTTACCTTGAAAACCTGTGCGGCTATCATCAGTGCAACCTCCAAAACTCCTCTAGGTGGAGATCAGAATATGATGGCACCTCCTTAGTTACACTCTCCTCTAATCTTGCATGGCATCGGCATCTGCAGCTGTGTGCTACTCCCACATGGCAGTGCTGAATTCCTTGCTTCAGACAACCACACTGTGCTATCATTGTGTACGACTATGCTATATAGCCATATTTAAAACTCACAACTCATTGACACGGTGCAGAATGGCCAGTTTGGTGTACTGTAGAAACTGCCCCTTCTTATACTCTTCCATAACCCACCCTGCCAGATTCCCTCAGATATCCACTGTAGTGAACCTTTCCTCTGGCAAACTGCAAGGAGCAGTGAGCAGACAGGGCAGTCTGTGAGTGAAGCACAAGCGATAGAGGTAAACTTACCACTCAACTCATAACAGCTCACTTACCTGTGGAGCCCCAGTGATGATCCCTGCCTGGAGCTTCAGAAGAAAATCCCATGGATTTATGGTGCATTAACACCTGCTTGTTAAGATTTCACTCTTTTATGATAACTGAGGGAGTAACTGTATAATGATCAGCTTTGCTTTTATTGTGTAAGCGACCTTACCTGGTTAACAAAACACAACATATAAGATAATTAACACTGAGGCTGTTTTGAGAGACTGTGGCCATTCATCTGCCATAGTCATTAGTAAAGAAGGCTGAGGCATTCAGATTCACAAAACCTGTCACATGGGATTAGTATAATGGTTAAGGTCTTTATGTCATAAATATATCGTCAGGGCTTGATTTGACCGCTGGTCATTGGCTAGGCTAGTAACAGTCTGCAGACTGATAGCCTTGTTTTTACTTACGACAAAAGCTACAAATGGTGCAACATACCAGCATTTCCTCAGAATGAAGACACAGTATTTTTCTTAAACCTGCAGTTCTTTAGTTCTTTAAGGGTTTGACTATAAAACCCTATGATGCTCCACCAGCACTTTCCTATTTACAGCACGTTTAAAATCCACAAACAATAGCTTCATTAACATTGTTCTGTACACACAAGGTAAGAATATGGTTCATGGAAAAATATCTGAACATTCTTTCCAATTCCAGAAGACTTGCTCTCAGTGTAAATGACCACTTACACTGAGCAGGCTGACAGCAGGTCCTTTGGAATCTGGCCCTCGGTGTAAGCCTTTTTGCAGATAAACTTTACACCAAAGTTAGTAATTTACACTGAAAGCAAGTCTTTTGGAATCAGGGCAGACTTACACTGACAGCAACTCTTTTAGAATTTGTCCATGTGTAAATCTGTATCAGAACAGGGTCTGTAGTTTATAAAATGCTTCATCTGTTAGTAGAAGATATCAGCAAATACTGCACTTCTGAAACTGCCATACACTCAGATTAATCAGTCATGAACAGTAAGATGTGTACTGTTGTAACATTTTGTTTAGAAGCTGAATAGTAGAGAAAAAAGATATGTAAATTCTGCTACTAAGATGCAAGATAGTTCATATGAATAATTATTTTCCCAGTAGTCTTTCTGACAGTAAAGCCGAGTGGAGAAGATGTTTTTCTTTCCTAAAGATCCAGTGAGATATTAATATAATGACCTCTACTTTTATTACAGATATGTGAAGTTGGACAACATATTATTAGATGATGAGGCCACTGTAAACTGTCTAATTTCGGCATGTGCAAAAAAGATATTCAGATCCTTAAGCACATGTGCTCTGGCCATTCTCTAGGCTGGTGGTCCCTCGGGATCCTTATCTATGAGATGATGAGTGCATATCCCTCTTTCAATGAAAACAATTTAATTGCTCAGTATACATCCAGCTTGCATCATGATGTTGTGTATCCAGACAGCAGACAGGTTCAACAAAGAAGCTGTTGTGTATTAAATGTGGTAGGTTTGCTGCATTCACCTCTTTTCTGTTTTCTTAGTCAGATGTTGATTAACCAAGAGTAGTTATAGTGTGAGTTCAGTGATAGATCAGAATGATACAACCATGAGAGTAAGACCTGGGACAAACTGTGCCATTTGTAGAAAAGGGATGAGATGCTTGCACTCACTGTGATTTTTACACTGCATATATGTGTACAGCAATATCCTGTTAGCAGGGGGCACTGCGGTACACTACCTACTGTAGTTCAACAATTTAAAACCATGCTGGTATAACTGTTTTGCTGCTGAGTACATACATGCTATACTAATATACCAGGACTTTTTGTTTTTATTGCAGATGCTTGCTTATTAACACAATGAATCTAAACGTAGTTTCAGCTTTACATTGTATCAGCTGTGTCACACTGAATCACCAGTGCAAAAACTTGCATTAGTGCTATAAACAAAGGGGTTATATCACTTCGTCAGTACAATCCTTTTAAAGATAAACACTATAAAAATATATCCTCATTACCACCATGCAGCACTCAAGCCACATATTTTTATTTAGTTTATTTTCATTTATACCCAGGTTGGTGCACTGATCCAGAGACCCATTGTAGCATGACCTGAGCCACTCAGGGAAGTTTCTAAAGTTTATGCAAATTCAGTCAATAGGACAGACAGTTATGCGTTTTGCACTCATTAGATGAACACTTACACAGATGCAATAATACATCACACAATCATTTAACAATGATTTACAATAACATCATTTTGTAGTAGTACATAAACTAGCAGTCATAGTATATACAACTATAATAATTTAAATCAAATTGTATTCTAAAGTAAATATAGTTGAACTTAACTTGTATATACAAATATCACTACGGTAAGAGGATGGGTGCAAAGTTAGAATTAAGGTTCCAAATACTAAAGCTGTATGCATGTAGCAATCACAGTCATGTGTTTCCACCAGATACCTTTTTGTATTAGTTTCCTGAAATTATCTCTGTGTCTACATTCCTAACTTTGTCTGGAACATAAACCACTGGGACTAGTTCAAAGAATGTTTCTCAAGCTGCAAATATGAAGATTTATACACAGTTGTACAAGTTTTTGACAGAATAAGGGCTACTCCTTACTTGAACTTAATTCTTTAGTGGTGTACAGAAGTTGCCATTAGTTAGTTTAAATGTCAGCATACTGAATAGGAAACAGGACCTGGCAGGAACTGGTAAACACTTATTTATAGGTGTTCACTGGTGTTCAGAATTGGGGCTCGGGTGTACAAATCTTAGTATTTTATATTCAGTTTTTGAAGATTCGTAGGGTCTTAACTTAATGGCAATAAGAAAACCAGTAATGCATACACTTATTGGCTACGGCTTGCCTAACTTCTTTAGTGAGCAAGTGGGAAATTTTGTATGCCAGTTTTAGATGAGTTAGGATTCTTTGTACTTGTGTTTTAGCAAGTGTGAGGAAAGAAAGATTCTGATCCAGGCTTAATCCTAAGTATTTCTTTTAAGCTACCACAGTTAAAGGTTATCCCTTTGACCTGATTAAGGAAATTGTAGATTTAGAGAGCCTTTGGGGCATCCCTAGTGGTACAACAGGGAATAATTGTAATTTTAGAGAAAGTTTATTTTGTACCCAGTTCCAGAACAGGGCCAGATCAATTCAAGGTTTGAAGAGAACAGTTGATCTGTTCCTCACAACTGCTTTAGTGATTACAATATGGTTGGCATATAGTAAACAATTTAAACTAGGCAATTCCCAGGGGAGATCATAAATGAATAGTGAAAAGAGCAGAGGTCCTAAAACAGATCCTTGTGATATACTTATATTTAGTGCGCCTGTTTGGGTGAGCAGTCTGTAAGAAGATACACATAATGTTCTATTGGTTAGGTAGCCTGCAGACAATTTACAGACTTCAATTGAGAAACAGCTCTGCTGAAGTTTTTGCAGAATAGTACAATTAATTGCATCAAAGACCACTTTTAGATCCACAAAGATGAGCCCACTTAAGGGTTGTCTTCCATATTGTTGAATCCATTCGTAAAATAGTACATTTTTGTTAAAATACTATACTTATGCAAAAAAAAAAAGTTACCCATAAGTAAGAATATCAGATTTCTGAATATACACCAATATTTATTTGTAAATCAGTCATTCAAGACATTTTGCTAAAGAGTCGATATTGGTCATAGGGCTATTAATCCGTGGCTGTCTTAGGTGAGGATATTCTTGTAGGTGGGTATATTACTGCATGTCTGAATAGTTATGCTGCACCTTTGCAATTAATAAAAAAGTTAAAATATGTGCTAATTAGTTTACATAAGATATTATTTTACAGTGATGAATTCTGTGGATGTTTGGACTGTAGTTTGTTTGGGGCCTATTGAAAAGATGTTTTAGTATCTTTTTTTTTTTTTTTTGTAATACCTTGAAGCAGAAGTATTACCGCGGTGGTGGTGCTGCGGTAGCATTGTCGCCTCACAGTAAGACGCTGTCTGGTTCGATTCTCAGCTAGAGCGTCTTCTGCATGGAGACATGCGTGAATGGGCATACCTTCGCTGAAGGTTGTGCATCAGGGCTGGTAACTCGGCACGTAAAAATCAACTACCAATCATTAGCGGACTGGAGTTCCGCTGTGGCGACCCCTAACCGGGAAAAGCCAAAAGACACAAACAAACAAACCTTTGAAGCAGAAGTGACATGAGGTTAACACATATAGAGCTTTGTACGGGAGAGGTTGGAGGGTAATAGTGAATGTTTTAATAGGTGGGATAGCAGGATTTGTAATGCAACATTTAGTTGCATTAAGCATATCTGTGCCAATCTTTTTACATGCATTCTTGTGGAAAATTTTGGGTGAAGCTAGTCCTCTGATTGTTTTCCAGAAGAGTTATGGCTGTTCTCTGATTTACTGTGTCTGCTGACCTACAGTAGTGGCCTTTATATTGTTTAGCACTTCTTTTTAGGGTCTTGTATTTAGCATACTTTACAATATTCTTTGGACCTGTTTTCCATTCTGTCCAGGTACATCTCTGTTTTTTTTCTGGCTTAGGTCTGATGTTAACCAGGGAGCTGTTTTATCCCCTTAGTCTTCTAGTTTGTAAAGGGAGTAGTTTACCTTGCCCTCTGGAGAGTATGTCAGAATGTATGGTGTTTGCCAATGTATCTCAAAAGGGGAATGGCAACCTAGCACTTGAAAGGAGTGCAGTCCTGGCAATATTTATCCTGTAATGTGTCCAATGCAGTTTATAAACTAACATGAACTGCACATTTCATTCAGGTTCATTTCTTGGAAGCAAGGTTAGCAGTTTGTGCAACTGTAATTATTTTAAGAAGCATAACCATGCACAAGTTTACTATCTAGAGATTACATCAGTAGACTTTTCTATGGGGATTGACTTCTGAAAAAACGTTCTTATATTACTATCTGTCTACTTCTCAAATTTTAAGCTACCCCTCAGAAACTTCTTGTATGTCACCATACTGTGATGTAAGATACTTGGTCAGTTTTATTTTGTTTTATCCTAAACACTCCTAAAAGGCACAAGTGTTTTGGGAGGTCAGGATAATTTAACTTTTGAATCTCTGTATAAGTTCAGAATTTTTTATCCTGTGGCTGTATGAAAAATTAAAACAATGTCCTCTCTGTGCTGTTGTATTATCCCATTAGTTCTTAAATAAATTATGTTAACACATCATGTGGCTGAGTTTTGAGTACAAAACTCAATTTCTGTGATGGTTTTTCTAAACTCCATGGCAACTGTGTCATTAGCAGACTTATTTAACTGCCACCACCCCCTAAAAAAATCTGTTTCAGTAGCATGGTGGCTAGGTCATGTAATATTCAGTAAATCTAATATAATCTACATTTGTATCTACATGGTTAATTTTATTAGGAGAGAATTGAAAAAAGGCCATAGTCTAGTTTGTATTTGGGAGCAAATAATTAGAGAGGGAAAGGTAATAGAATGGAAAGAGGCCAATAATTTATTTGGACTGCAGGCTAGAGATTGCCTTCCCTATCAAGGATTGATATCAGAGTACAGGCAACGAGAAATAAATAGGGGGACCCTAAGTAAAAATCCAGGACTGGTACAGTTTTTAGTTGAATCTAGAACAGAAGCCAAAAAAGTAATTAATTAGTAGAACATATAAAATATTGCACGATAACTATAATAATCAATCAGAGGAGGTTAGAAAGGATTGGGAAGACAGACTGGATAGGCAATTCACAAAGAAACAATGAGGGATATATGTATGTCTCCCAATACGCAACAAAGTCTAGAATATTTAGGATCTTTGCTTAGAAGTGTTTACATAGGTATTTTTATACCCCAAGTACACTTCAAAGAATTTTTCCTCATGTAGATAGCAAATGTTGGAGGTGTGACAAAGAAGAGGTAACTGGGAACATATTTTCTGGGAGTGTAATGAGTTGGCAGACTTTAAAAAATTCCCTGCAGACTACTTTATCAGAAATACTGGGTGAGCAAATTGGTATGACTAAGGAAATTATTTTGAGCTATGATACAGAATCAGAATTGCCTAGAGATATTAAGGCCTTGCTGAGTCTAATTAAGATGGCTGACAAAAAAGCAATTACTAGAAAATGGAAATCAAAGTCTAAACCAACTGTACTAGAAGTAGTGATATAGTAACAGAGATAAAACAACTGGAAATGAGATCTTTAGAAAAGGGCAGGAGCAAATTATATAGAAAAAAACTGAAATTGTGGGCACAATACATACAAAATGAGGAATAAGGTTTAAAAGAAGGCAGGACTTGAATGAGCTATGTTATGTCTGACTGACGGTGACTGAATAGATTATAAGTGATGTATAATGTCTGCAACTAAAATTATGTCAATATGGTTTGTTTTCATTTATATAAATATATGATCATTAAATTATCACTTATGACATAGGTAAAGATGTTTCTTGTTTAAAAAAAAATACTATCTTGTTTGCTCATTACCGCATTTCCTAGCTAGTTTAGTCCAGATCCAAGGCTTTGCTGGTTTCAGGACTTTATTTTCTGTGTTCAGAGCTATCCAGACCTTGCTGTGGTAGAGGGAAGTCCTACTGCTTACCAGTGGGAGTGGTGAGCATTGTACTGTCTACCTGACACTAGTGGTTTCCAGCTCTGAAATTGTAATTTTATTAGCCATTTTGGGCTGATTGCTATCGCTTTCAACTTTCTGGCTTAAAACCGCGTGTGTTTGCACATTTTTCACATCGTGCAGCAACGTGGGGCTACCGTTAAACTATTTCAGGTGCCAGAAAGTCTGCTCTTCAAATTTTCCCTTAGAACTAGCTGGTTTCTCATTAGTAGCTCTAAAATCTGAACCCCTGTGACTAGCACTTGCTCTAGTACCTGCTGGAAAGCACTAGGAAGCCTTAAACTGATACAAGCAATCAACTCTCTTTGTTAATAAGGAGAAATTAATCATAGGTACTAAACAGCCTATAATTGCAAAGTACCTTGCAAAGGTAAGGGAAAACAGCTCTTGTACTTTACAAAAAAAGCACCTAAACAGGCATGTCCAAGAGTCAGCTTCCAGTGATTTCTCCTATCCACCTGGTGAATCTAGGCATACTGGGGCAATGCAGCAACTGCCTCATGCACACAGACAACCCTCTCCTCCTACCACCCAACACTACAACCTGCTAGAGATGCACTTACATAGCCAAACTGGAAGCAAAGCTCTCTCCAGCCAAGATTGTGCTAGATAGTCAAGAGAAGAAGGTTAACAACTGCACTACACCTCAAGCAACACATAGCCCTTCAAAACCCACACCATCAACACCCACACATAGCAACACTAAACCCACATATGCAGAGGCCCTTAACATTAACCTTCCCAAGCAACAAGGGCCTCCGAAGCTGAAAATCAAACAAACACCAGTCACAACCAAAGTGACACATAGCTCACAACACCAGTGTTCCACCCAACAACAGCCCCTAAGGCAAGACAACTTACCCAACACTTTAGTCATAGGTGACTCTATAGTCAGGCACACTGATGTCCTACTCACCAGGCTGAACAAGGAGAAAATTACAGTCAGTTGACTGTCGGGTGCCAGGATCAGCCACATAACGCATGCACTCAAGTCACTCCACAACAAGTACAAATACGACTCTGTCATTGTCCATGTTGGAGTGAATTACTTGAGATGTACCTCCCTGGACTACATGAAAAGAGACATGGAAGAGCTCTTGGATCATGTGGCCCAGGCAAGTATGACCCTAACCCTGAGTAGCATCCTGCCTTTGCCCAGAATGATACCACAGTATAAGGACAAAATGATTGACTTCAACAATTGGTTAAGCTTCTGGTGTCATTCAAAGGGGATCCATTATCTGTCTGCCTGGGACGACATGATCGACAAACTACGATGCTTTGCCAGAGATGGTCTGCACCTGTCACCCCTGGGATTCAGGTTACTGGCTAAAGCTCTTGCCATCCCTACAGTCCCTTTTTTGGCAAAATTCAAAGGACAAAACCACCACCGTAACAGATATAAGCATGCAAAGTCTGAAGGTAATGCTACTCAATTCTAGAAGTCTAAACCTCAAAATGCACTCTCTCAAGGCACTCCTAAAAATGGAGAACATTGATATCTGTGCAGTAACTGAGACCTGGTTCAAGGCTTCAAAGAACACCCCTGCAATACCAGGCTACAACTCTTATCACACTTTTCGGCCACCAAACCAAGACCGAAACACTAAAGGTGGAGGAGTGTCCATATTTACCAAGGATATTCACACATCCAGGCTAGTTGCCCAACACAATGCATCTGAAATTCTCTGGACTGCAATCCAAATTGTAGCTTGCTACAGATCCCCCACCATGCCCCAAGATTCTCACTACACCTTTCTAAACTTACTGGAAAATGTTAAGATACAACCAAACACGCTAATACTGGGTGATTTCAACTACCCTGCCATTAAGTGGGAAAACTATTTGGGTACCAACACCTTTTCCCAAAGGTTCTTGGAATTAATAAATTCCAATGCCCTGGATCAACTAATCCATTGTCCCACCAGTGACTCCAATATCCTAGACCTGGTCATTACCAACATGGGAGATAGATGCTCCGCACCAGTGGTCACCCCCCCCCAATGGTCAGGTCTGACCATAAGCAAATCACCCTTGACATCCACATCCTACCTTCACCCCCCAGTAAGGAAACCTCCGTAAAAAACTTCTCCAAAGCCAACTTCCTGCTACTCAAGTCAGAAGTGGCAAACTTCATGACACCCATGCAGATGGGAGCTGAAAGTTCAACTGCTGAATCCTACACTAAGGCACTGTACAAGCGCATCCACTCGTGCATGAATCATGCCATCCCAAATACAACCAAGATGCTCTCCTCCAAAAAAAGGAAGCCAATCTGGTTGTCCCCTGCCATAAACAAACTATACAACAGAAGGAAGAAAATGTTGCAGAAAAGAGGAAAATCCCAGGATGCAAAAAACTCTCTTACCAGCCTCAGTAAGAAGCTGAGATCCCTCATAAAATCCTCCAAAGCTAATTATGAAAATAAATTTGCCAAAGATTCCAAAGACAAAAACAAGGCATTCTATAGTTATGTCAAGAATCTAAATGGCAATGCTCAGATCTGCTCTGAGCTACAACAGAATGGCATTAAATATACTGATCCCAAAGATACTGCCAATATCCTGGCAGATTGAGTTAGTGCCAGCTTCACTCCCTCTCACCCCCTAAAGGTCCAATCTCAATACCAAAAGATTGCCAAATTCCGGTACTCATGGCCACACAGGTAGAAACCGCACTCTCCAAAGCTAAGAATACAGCATCCATGGGACCAGATGACATCCTAGGCAGTGTACTACATGAACTACAAAATGAACTGGCACCTCAAGTGTCATGTTTAATCATAGCCTCACCTCAGGCTTTGTGCCCACTGAGTGGCACACAGCTACAGTTATCCCACTACACAAGGGGGGATCTACCTTGGATCCTGGGAGCTACCGTCCCATCAGTCTGACAAGCCTGATCTGCAAGGGCGTGGAATGCATTATCATGTAACTTATAAACAAAGACATTGGCAACCTTCAAATACTGAATCCCACCCAGTTTGGGTTTGTGAAGGGCCGATCTTGACTTCTGAACCTGACTGACTTCTTCGAATCAGTCTCCAGAGCTGTGGATGAGGGTAAGGTTGTCCACACAGCCTATCTGGACCTTGCCAAGGCCTTCAACACCATCCCCTACTCTGGAATCACAGATAAACTTACTAAGCTGTGCATAAATCCCTACGTCATTCAATGGGTTTCCAACTGGCTTACTGACAGAACCCAGACTGTGAAAGTAGCTGACTCCAAATCCAGCTCCAAACAAGTGACAAGGTTCAGTCCTGGGACCGCTCTTGTTTGGCATCTACTTCTCTGAAGTACAGGCCAACACTAAGGGACTCTGTCTAACAAAGTTTGCAGATGACTGCAAACTGGGAGCCATTACTGAATCCCCAAATGATGTGGATATTCTACAAAAGGGCCTTACAGAAACAGATGCTTGGTGCTGGAGCCACGGGCTCAAGCTTAATGCCAAGAAATGTATAGTTATCCCCTTTGGGAAAAAACCCGTACCCATGAATTACCACATAGGTGGCAGTACACTAAACACAAAAAGTGTGATGAGAGACTTAGGGACACAGCTGGACAATGGTCTCACCTTCAATAACCACATCGCCACAACAGTCAGGAAATCCTTCTATGTGGCACACCTCATCACTAAGGGCTTTTCATCCAGAAAAAAGGTGATCATTGTCCCACTGTAGTCATCCCTCATTAGGCCCACTATAGAGTACAACGCCCCGTCTGATATGTACCTCACAAGGCATCTGCAACAGCTGAAAAGGCCGCAGAAATACCTCACTAAAAGAATCACAGGCCTAAAGCAGATGCCCTATGCTGACCATCTAAAAAAACTCCAGCTATATTCTGTGGCATATCGCCTACTCAGAGGCGATCTCTGCTTAACATACAAGGCCATGTCAAACCCTGAGCTGTTGGACATGCTCCACTTAAAGAAATCCCAATCCCTCAGAGCCACATGCTTCTGGGATCTAAACCTTGCCATCACAATGAACAAAACATGCTGGAGGGATAGGTTCCTGACCCAGACACTCCCCATACTCTGGAATAGACTGGCCATACATGTCAAGCAGAGCGTCTCCATGGCCCTCTTCAAAAGGAACCTTGACGATCGGATGGGAGATAGGAAACTCACCCCGGGGATAATGTCAGTCACCCTGCTAGACAGGGTCCAGGGAAGTAAATATTGTGGGAAGAAATATCCAGGGAATTGTTTTGGCTAGGCTTGCATATGCCCTAGGGCCGATAGCCTAGTACCAACCTATGAAACAATAAAAAAAAAAGCAGGTGATGGTTGGGTGGTTAGGAAGGTGCCAGGAAAATGAACAAGCAATGGAATTCCAGTAGTACAGTTGCCCAGTAGTGGAATATCGCAGGTGTGGATACCATGAGGACTGCAGTGTCTTTTTGTTGCTACCTGCTAGGCACTTCTGAATCAGATGGAGATCCTGCAGACAACAGGAAAATGTCTAGGTATATCATGATTATGTGTTAGTAAATTTGAGTCTGTTACAGGTATTGGCATGAAACCAGTGCTAGTCGGTTCTGAAACATGGCTCCAAATATGACATGCTCAAACTTGGGATGGAAAAGCTGTGTCTGATACTATGTAAGGGTATAGCAAAGGGTTGTACTCAGATGAAATAATAAAGGCCAGCATTTGACAGACAGATCTGCAGATCAGTAGAGAAAAATAGGAAGGAAAAAGATATCCACACAAAACAAGCTCATCCCTATCCATATTCAAGTGCAAGTTGGCTCTATGGATGGGAAACAGAAAATTTACCCCAGGACTGCCCCTTGTACTACTGATGCACAGAGGCAGCTCCTAAATGCTTTATCACGTGCATGGGTCCCCCCAAATTATCTATGTTATGATACCAGTTTTTCGCACTGTATATAATTATCATCCATGGAATGGGTAAGGCCAATCTCTAAGTAAATGGGATAGGTTAATTTGAGCACAAGAAAGGATATTGGCTAGGCTTAAAATTGCCCTCAAGGGTTGCTAGACTAGTACTTCCTATGAACCTATTTGACTTTCAGCACTGACCTGCATAAACGTAAGTCCAGGTTATATCAGGCTGTCACTCGTGGATATATATCACTTGACTTCAGTGATGTGTCAGGTGAAGGATAAGACTAAGTGTAGGGTGTTAATATTCCCAGAAATGGGACAAAAAAATAAAGGAGGCATTCTAAGAAACAAACAGTATACCTGCAAATTCCACCTTGTCCACATAGTTTAAACCAGTATCTTACCGTATGACCTCAGTTTCTTTCTTATTAGTTCTTGACAAAGAACACTCGTGAATGTCTTGGTTGCAAGAAGTTCAACGGTGGAGAGAATGCAATAAAAGAACATCAATGTTTCAAAAAGATTACCTGGGGTCTCTTGAAACAAAGAAAAATTGAGCCTCCTTTTAAACTTGACATTGTAAGTATTGTCAAAGTATAACAGATACAAGAAAGATCATAAACAAGGCAATTTGCAGTTTGTGCAGGTGTCACAGTATACCATATGAAAAAAAATTCAGTGAGATACAGTATTCTTAAATATCCTCTTTAGCCCAAGCTATGGGAATTTTAATATTTAATTCCAAAATTCCAAGACATTATTGAAGATGGAATTTGAATATGCTAACAATTTGCATAATGCTCAGTTATGTATGAGAAGATACAATGTTCATTTTTCTGTGGTTACATCACACACTTACTTGCCAATTTTTCCATATTGTATGAAACTGGGAATAATTTCACAGAGGTTAATGTGACCCACACTTATGTTCCCACCGGTTTACCTTTGTATAGTCAACAAAAATGAATGTCGACATACATACAGTAATCCACCTTAGGTCAAAAACGGAAATATCCATGTCCTACTATGCATGTGCCAAGAAGCAACCTCAACGAGTGCAAACATCAAATTAAAAAATTAATTAATTAATAAAAAAAAAAAAAAAAAACTCTTGCATGTACCCCCCACACCTCCTGATAATTTTATATATATATATATATATATATATATATATATATATAAAACTAAATATACTAACTCCAAGATCTCATAACATTGGGGAAAGGGAAAATTTCCAACTGCAAGAACTGTGCGATCTTGCACACCAGTCAACTATCTGTATAGTTGATCGAGTGATTCGACTAAACAGATGCCGACCAAACCCACTTAACCCAGTTAGCGCAGAGGATTAAGGCTATGAGCTGTTAACAAGCTACTTCCTGTGGTACAAGTTTTGATGCCCTCAGTCTTCATTTGCCAATTGTGTGACTTTGAGCAATAACTAATTATAAAAATCTTGGTATCATGATTTCAAACAAATTAATCTTTGTTAAGCATGTAAATATAATATAGTGCAAAGCCTTAAGAAGTACGGGCAAATTTTTAAATCTCAGTAAGAGGTGAAGCTATTATGGTCAATTTGTATTCAATGTATTTAAAACCTTTACTCAAATATAATAACCCTTTTATTTTTTTATACTGAATGCTAACTTGATTGAATCAGCACAAAGAAAATTCTCTAAACACGTTGCTAAAGTTAGACATTTAAGTTACCAAAATAGCTGACACAATCTAAATTTGTTTTCTGTCCATTACAAGTATTTTCAAGGAAAAGCAAACTTGGCTTACAGGGTACTTAATGACAGAACTCTTTAAGCTATATTAAATCTAGAAGTGGATTCTAACCCTTTAACACACAAATATAAACATTTAAATTGTAATGTTTCCATGAATAAGACATAATTTGGAGGAAAATTTATTACACAAATTATACCAAGAATTTGGAATTGACTATCATGTAGATTAAGGGGTTTTGAACACCATATCTAAATTTAAGAGGGGAACTGGAGTCTTGGATTGAGGAAGAAGGCTATAACCCTAACATTTTTGGAGACAGTATTTTGCAATAGCCTTAGGACAAAAACACTAGTATTATAACCCATGAACTTAACCAGGTAATGCTTTTGGGCAGTAGAGAATTTGGGCTAGGCTCCTTAATGGTCACCTGGATTGCATGCCTACTAATTACTTATGAACCTAACATTAAGGTGTTATATGTCCAGGTACTCTGCATCACCACAAGATGCACATATCAGTCAAGGAACATGAGAAGCTGTCTCAGATGATTTATAAATACATCTGGCAGCCACAGCTCAGGATTAAGGCTATGACCTGTTATAAGCTGCTTCTTGTGGTTCAGGCTTCCATTTGCAACCTTGAGCAAGTCATTTAACCATACACTGCTTTGGGGCAATAGAGAAACTAGGCTATGCTGGTTAATTGGCTCTTAAGACTGCATGCCTACTAACTACCTTTGAATGAAGCAGTCATTAAGAGGTCACATCTCATTCAGATGGGGCATAAGACACATACTGTTGGAAAAACACAATTGAAATGTTCCACTGGAAACCTAGACAGCAATGTTTTTTTGCTCTTTTCTTTTGCTCCCTGGTACCTGTCTACATGGGTCTACTAGCCCCAGACCTAATCTGGTGTATTGCTTGGGCTGATCATGGTACAAAACATTCAGGGGCTCGGCCCATCTATGCATCCATTTGGGAAGTGGTAATTTTACTTTTAATGGCCTACCTGTTTTAATCCCCCTCCCCATTGCATATCCATGGTTTAGCTTGGGGGGCAGGTATGAAATGGAGCTGTGCAGTGTTTTGCCCCACCTTCTCAGCAGCTCAGCCATAGCTCTACCTTCAAACCCCCAATGTCCCCAGGCCCCACCAGGGATAATCCCCAAGGGCATCCATGGACCCATCACTGTGATGGTTACATCCCTCTCACTCTGCTGCTCCATTAGTCACCCAAGCCACTAATCAAACCTGGGTTGGCTGGGTAATATTCAGGGCTTTATCCCTCTATACCACCGAAGAGACTAGCAATGGTATTTTTGGCTTTTTAGCAGAAATGTAGTATCAGTAATTTAGGTAACAGGTATTTTTCAATGAGTTATTGTGTCATAGTAAATGAACATCATCAGTGGCATGCTCTTTTGCAAACATCATGTTACAATGAAAGGGTGCAAGATGAACTGCCAGTTTTGTCTCTTTTTGCTTTTTTTTTGGCATTGAGTATTAGCTAGGTATGTAGTAGTTTAAAAGCTGCTTAAAAAGAATTGGAGTACACATTAGCATATCTGCATTTGCATAAAGCAAAGCAAATTGTGTATGAATATACAAATAAAAGCAAACAGTCCATGGAGTATTCCTGTATTTTAACCTAATGCGCTGTGGACAGGACACACAGCATTTTCATTTATAAATATGTTGACTGCTGATCTCCTTGTGCACAAACTCATTTGCTACAACTTCCTGCCTCTTTTCATTAATTTATTCCATTTTAGTACAGCTCTGAGGGCAGAGTTTTGTCATACTGTTAAATTTAACCCCATGCCATATCATTCAGTGCTCTCCTATATCTGCGGATTGATTCTAAGAATGCATATTTCATATTTTATTCTGAGTACAACCTTTAGCAGGCTGCATCTCTGCAATGCTGTCTTGTATGCAACCTGAGGTGAATAAATAGCCTGGGACACCCACCTTTCCTTGTAGAATCTGCCTCATTGACTTTCAGCAATTATTTTTACTGAACCCATAGTACCCTGGATACCTCTCTTACAATCAAAGAACTTCAGGAACTGGCACAGTATTCTAGATAATGATTCATCAGAACTATATGCTATGATGCCCTCAGTTTTTACTTGTTACACAGCTTTTACTTTGGACCTGTCTGCATCTCTAGTGTCTCAGTGTACACATTATAGCACTGTCTCACTTGTTCGAGGAAATAACATAGACCCTAACTTGCTCACCATTAGTGCATTAAAGAATCTACGATCCAGTGCATGCTATCTGCTTGTTAGGACACCAGTACCTTTCATATGTCTCCATGTAACTATTGCTTCAATACCTCAGAAGTTAGATTTGGGAGTAACTTATGCACTTCTCACAAGCTTTCAAATTGTTTGTTACAATAGTTTCACAGTACCTCAAATAAAATTTAAAATCCAATTGTAAGAATCCCCAGAAGAGCTGTCTGTCACTTATGGTGTTGGTACTGGAATTTATTGGGAGATAACGTCAGACTGTACAATCTTTCAGGCATACAGCTCCACGTAAATGTAAAACCTACAGAACTACTGACATAGTTAAAAGTGCTTTATTTCAATTATCTAAATTAAATTATATATATAACTGTGACAGTTTTGCTTTTTAGTTTATGTAACAGTTTTTGCAAAGCATTTGAGAGAACTGCAGTTGGAGTTCTGTTGGATTTCTTACATAAAAAACTAGTGGAGTCCGAAATCTCTTGGTGACAAAATAAGATTGTCTGAACTATTGTCACATCACAAATAAAATGGCTTTGTAAACTATAGTTGGCATTACAACATGAGAAAATAGAGATGCTGTCATATGAGCAGAGAAAACTAAATTGCAATCTGTTTTACTGATTCTTTTTTTAGAAAGCCAAAAGGAGTGTCAGTATCTCTGAAAAGAACTTTGCATAGATGGATCTGCAATTCTTACTATATAGGATGCCACAGTTTTACAAAAAACAATGAACCACCAAATCCCCCAGTTTCATACAAAACACAGAACCACCAAATATATATTTACTTACCATATCAACACTATCCTGTACAATTCTTTAAGTGATGAATCTACTACAACCACCAATGTCTCTGTTGCTGCTCATTAACTTGTCAGAAAGACAGAAACTTTAAAGCCAGAAGCTTGAGCCATAATTCACTGCAAGCTGACCTGCACAACATCCAGAAAAATACAGTACGTAGCATTACAATCTGACAAGGAAGAGGAACACTGTTAAAATAGTCAAAGCTGACACTTATAAAGCAGTGGATATGTGCAGAAAAAGTGACACAATTTATATGCAGTTAAGAGAGCTTACTGATGATACGGAAATGTGCAAGATATAAATAAATGCCTGAAAACAATGTGAAAATGAAACAGTGACAGTTTTAGGTAAAAATAAAAATGTGCAGCATCTGAAATGATGCCTAGAAACAGCTGTGTAGAATACCAACATTCAAATAATTGTGAAAATGTTCCCCAGTTTAACATTAACTCTGAAAATATACATTCACACAGAAATACCAGTTAAAGTTCCTTTACAGCATTAACAAAAAATCTTAAGGGAAGTAGCAGGCAGAAGGCATGTAAAACACTTTGCATTCTACTTTCTGTCCTACCACACTTCTAACATGTACACACTGATGTTGCATTAGGGGCACCCTTACATAAATTCAATAAAATAACACACGCCAGTAACTCTAACATCATATATACATCTATATTGAACTACAGACATCAGAAAAGTAAACTTGCTGTATTTAATCACATTTGCAGGCTACATGGAAATGACACCATGTTTGCGAAAGTGTATAAAAACAAAAGTATTTCAGAGAATTTGCATTCTACTGAATCTAAAAATAGGAAAAAAGGAAGACAACTTGTGTATACTGTGGAAATGGAGAAACAGGTGCAATGGCTTGCACAAAGCATAATAAGAACAGCTGCTGGTCAGAAACATTTACTATAAAAGGCAAAAACAAAACAAAACAATGAGTTTAAGATAAATACTGGAGCAGAACTTAATATTGTGTAAGAAACATTTTAAGATTTAAATATGCAAGGTGCTTTAAACAAACCTGTGTGTACCTTGTTGACATATTCAGGACACTGAGTGCCTTGGTAGTACAATAACAGAAAATATAAAGTCTAATTTCAAGTTGTGTTTTCGGCAAATACACCAGTGCAACCAAATACCTATGGTAGCTTACTACACAAAAAGCTTGATCGAGAGAAACATATTCATAGAGTACAGGCACATAGTTATTCATAGATTCATGAAGTGACAGAGCAAAACTTGCATAAAAGCAATTTTAAGTACCCATTTTATAAAGTTCCAAGACTGCAAAAGCATTACTCAGCTTGAAGAAATAAGACCAATAAACAATCTGTGTTGCCTTTTATTACAAATACAATGAATTGGTGAAATTAAGAGACATTGATAAATGTGTACAGAGTGCTCTCAACAGCAAATGTTTCAAACATGGAATAATTAAAAATGTCATGTGACAGCAGGCCACAGCCTGCAGTTTAAGAACTTAAACACATAATTCATGGATGCTCATATCTATAGCGACTGGGCTATATTTTGTGCATAGCAATGTTTAGACAGGATGATTCAACATGTGGAGTCTGAAAAGACAAAAGTAATAGCACTGAAAAAGGAGACCATCAATTACTTATTCCTGAGTACATAAATATACCTCTGAATTACTGAGATTTTTTACAAGCATGCTTGTTAACACTGAACAGATAAGATTTAAAAGTAAACTGCCAACTTCTTCATTATTGTCACTGGAGAAGCAAGTCCATGTAACTGAGCTGGCTCAGGCATACTGAAGCTATACAGGAATTCTTATAGGACAAAACTGCACCATTTCCTCTGTAGGGAAGAAGGCAAGCGGCAAGTTCTAAATATAAACGAGGATGAAATGGAAGCCATGCTGGTTGGAAATGCATCTTGAATAAGATCACATTAAGTAAGAGGTCAAGACCTACAGATGGAACAGAAGGCATTTATACAGGACTGAAACAGCACAGGCACTGAAAGGATTTGTCCAAGAGTTTGGATGACATATTACATACTCTGATAATTAGTAAAAACTGAATGAAAACTCCAGCCAAGCTGGAACTTCCTATGAATGACCTCTCAAACCTCTTGAATCAGAGGAACGTGGGATATATGCAAGAGACCCTTATGAACACCAGATGTTTCAGCCAATTGGCAATTCTGAATGCCCATGACTTGTTCTGTCATTTTAATGGACAATTTCAGGCCAATAACGCCATACCCCACTAGCTGTGGATATGCATATTTCATCCTTGTTATGACCTCATCAGCACAGCACAAGCAGAGTGTTTGACTATGCATACAAAACACAGGGCTGTTATACCCAGCTGATGTCCATTATCATTAGGGTGACTGCAAAATATCCCAAATAACAAACTAAAACAATGAGTGAAAAGCCAAACTCCACTAGCTGAGGATATGCATATTTCGGCCTTATGACCTCATCAACATAGCACAAGCATACGAAACACAGGGCTGTTCTACTCAGCTGTTGTCCATTATCATTAGGGTGACTGCAAAATATCCCAAATAAACTAAAACATGGACAATTTCAGGCCAATAAAGCCAAACCCCACTAGCTGTGGATATGCATATTTCGGCCTTGTTATGACCTCATCAACAGCTAGTGGGGTTTGGCTTTATTGGCCTGAAATTGTCCATTAAAATGATGAAACAAGTCATGGACATTCAGAATTGCAAATTCGCTGAAACGCCTGGTGTTCATAAGGGTCATTTGCATATATCCCACATGTCTCTGATTCAAGAGGTTTGAGAGGTTACTCATTGGAAGTTCCAGCTTGGCTAGAGTTTTCATTTATTTTTTACTGATTTTTTTTTTCTGTGTGAACTTCTCACTCACTGTTTTAGTTTATTTGGAATTTTTGTGGTTACTCTAATGATAATGGACATCAGCTGGGTATAACAGCCCTGTGTTTTGTATCCTTAGTCAAACACTCTGTTTGTGCTGTGCTGATGAGGTCATAAACAAGGCCAAAATATGCATATCCACAGCTAGTGGGGTTTGGCTTTATTGGCCTGAAATTGTCCATTAATACCACGAAAAAAGTCATGGGCATTCAGAATTGCCAACTGGCTGAAACACCTGGTGTTCATAAGTATCTTTTGCATATATCCCACGTGCCTCTGATTCAACAGGCTTGAGAGGTCACTCATTGGAAGTTTCAGCTTTGATGTAGTTTTCATTTAGTTTTTACTGACTGTTTTTCTGTGTGACCTTCTCACTCTTTGTTTGTTATTTGGGATAATTTGCAGTCACTCTAATGACAATTGACAGCAGCTGAGTATAACAGCCCTGTGTTTTGTATGCTTAGTCAAACACTCTGCTTGTGCTGTGCTGATGAGGTCATAAGGTCGAAATATGCATATCCACAGCTAGTGGGGTTTGGATTTAGTGGCCTGAAATTGTCCATTAAAATGATGGAACAAGTCATGGGCATTCAGAATTGCCAATTGCCTGAAACACCTGGTGTTCATAAGGGTCATTTGCATATATCCCATGTGCCTCTGATTCGAGAGGTCACTCAATGGAAGTTCCAGCTTGGCTGGAGTTTTCATTTAGGTTTTATTGATTGATTTTTTTATTGATTGTTTTTCTGTGTGACCTTCTCACTCACTGTTTTATACTCTGATCATTAGAAATTGCAATATCATTAACATACTCTGATCTTAATCAGAATTACTATGCAGACAGAAAATATGGGACTGTTCAAAATCAATTTACTGATCCTGAAACTAAAGTTCAAAATGATGCTGTCAAAAAGCTAACATTTGTGACAAAAGTATTGGGAAGAACTGTCATTATCCAGATGTGGAAGACTGAACAGAAAATCAAAGTTATTTAGTGACTGTGTTCATCATCTGTACCAGTCTGAATTTATTAACAGAAAAAAAGACGAACTCATATCAGAATAATGTTTTCACATTCAAAATGTAGTTTCCTTGTTTTATTTACCCATTATATGTTAGTTTCTCTCTCTCTTACAAGTCACAGTTGACTCATAGGGTGATCCCAAGGACAGCCACCATTATTCACAAAGTTTACAGGGCAGAGGGGAAATGGAAATATTTAGAGCCACCAATTCACCTACTGCATGTCCTTAAAATGTGGGAGGAAATAGAGAGACAGAGAATACCCACTTGAACACAGGGAGGACATGCAGACTTCACAGAGAAAAAAAACAGCCAAGAATTGAACCAAAAAAGCTCTTGTTGTGAGGTGGCAACACTAACCATTGCAGCAGTAAGCCACTCATGTTAGTATACTTTATTTTTTGATAAATACTGCTATTATGTACTTACCTGGTCAACAAAATGTAAATAACTAACTAAATTTAAATAAAATATCTCAGTGTATTTTCTTTATTTTCTTACTTACCTGCTCTTGGTTAACCATGTAAATTAATAGCAGTATTACTAAAAATGTGCAGTAAATCTGCATCATATAGTGTTTATTTGTACCATAGCATCTATAGTTTAAAGCAGTCTGTAGAGTACAGCATTAATAATGAGTTTTAACATTAATAGGTTCATAGGTAGGTACTAGGCTATCTGCCCAAGGGCATTTATAAGCCTAGCCAGAATGTGTTGGCTTTCACCTTCCCTTTAAATTAGTTTCCTGGGCCTCTGTCTAGCAGGGCCACTGAAGTGATCCCAGGGGGAAACCTATGATTTCCCATCCACTCGTCAAGATTTCTCTTGAAGAGAGTCAGTGAGGGGCTCTGCCTAACATAAATTGTGATTCTATTCCAGAGCGAGGGAAGTCTCTGAGACAGGAATCTATACCTCCAGCATGTCCTGTTTATTGTTGTGCTGAGGTTTAGTTCACTGGAGCGTGTGGCTCTAAGAGATTTGGTTTTCTTGAGGTGGAGCATGTCCATTAATTCCGGGTTGGACATGGCCTTATACGTCAGGCAGAGATCACCTCTGAGCAGGCGGTAAGCAACCGAGTAAAGCTGGAGTTTTTTTTAGACGAGCTAAATAGGGCATCTCTTTGAGGCCCATGATCCTCTTGGTGAGGTACTTCTGTGGTCTTTCCAGCTGTTGCAGGTGTCAAGTAAGGTACATTCCAAATACGGCATTGTACTCTATTATGGGCCTAATGAGTGATGAGTAGAGGGGCGCAATGACCTCTTGATCTAGAGGTGAACCCTTTCGTGATTAGGTGGGCAACATAGAAGGAGTTTCTAACTACTTTGGCAATGTGATTATCAGAGGAGAGGTTGCCATCTACCTGGGTCCCTAGGTCTCTAATTACATCCTCTGTACTTAGTGGATTACCACCTATGTGATAATTCATGGGCACTTTGTTTTTCCCAAAGGGGATGACTATACAATTTTTGGCATTCAGCTTGAGGCCATGGTTTTGACAACAGGTATCTGTCTCTGTGAGACCCTTCTGGAGGATGTCTGTGTCAGCCGGTGAGCCGATTATGGCCCCCAGTTTGCAGTCATCTGCGAACTTGGTCAGCCATAGTCCTCCCGTGTTTGCCTGTACCTCAGAGAAGTATATACCGAACAGGAGAGGTCCCAGGACCGAGCCCTGTGGGACGCTACTTGAACTGGTTTAGAGTCGGACATGGCACCCGCGACTCTGACCATGTGTGTTCTATCCGTGAGCGTTGGCCACCCATCTCATAACATAGAGGTTAATGTTCAAGCTGGTGAGCTTATCTATGATGCCAGAGTGTGGAATGGTGTTGAAGGCCTTAGCGAGGTCCAGGTAGGCTGTGTGGACTACCTTTCCTTCATCTATGGCCTTGGTAACTATTTCAAAGAAGTCAACTAGGTTTAGGTGGCAGGATCTGCCTTTAAGAAAGCTGAATTGGGTAGGGTCTAGTGTCTGGAGGTTCCCAATTTCTCTGTTTATGAGTTCCATGATGATTCGCTCCATAGTTTTGCAGACCAGGCTAGTCAGGCTTATAGGACAGTAGTTCCCTGGTTCTGTTGTGGCACCACCTTTGTGGAGCAGGATGACTGTTGCTGTATGGCATTCTTTGGGTACATAGCCTGTGGTAAGGCTGAGTCTGAACAGTGAATTTAGGTGAGGGTTTAGTTCCTTTTGGAGTTCGTGTAAGACGCATTCTGGGACACCATCCGGTCCCATTGATGCTGTGTTCTTAGTTTTGGAGAGGGCTGTTTTCACCTGCGTGTCCATGATATCTGGGGCTCTGCATTCTTCTGGGATGGACACCGGCCCTTTTGGGGGTGGTGGGGGGGGGGTAAAGTTTGCACTGAACTTGTCAGCCAGGATGTTGGCAATGTCAGTTGGTTCAGTGTATTTTTTGCCATTTTGCACCAGCTCAGAGCATATCTGGGTGTTATCACCTAGATTTTTGACATAGCTAAAGAAGGCTTTGTGGTTATCTTTAGAGTCCTTGGCAATTTTTCTTTCGAAACTGGCCTTGGATGATTTTATGAGGGATTGTAGTACCTTGATAATATTGATCAGTGATGCCTTTCCTTTTTGGGATTTAGCTCTATCATGTAGTAGTTTCCCCCTCCTGTTGTAAAGCTTATTTATGGCCAGGGATCACCAGGCTGGTTTCCTTTTTCTGGAGGAGTGAGTTTTGGTTTTACTTGGGATGGCTCAATCCATGCATCCCTGTAGATGTACATAGAATGCACTTGTAAAGGATTTTGTGGTTTGGGCAGCATTATCCTTTAACAAGGGGGCTATGAAACTTCCACCTCGATCTTGAAAAGTGTGAAGTTGGCTTTTGAAAAGTTTTTCACAGTGGATTCCTTGACTTGGGGTGGGGTCGGGATGTGGATGTCCAGTGTGATTAGTTTATGATCTGATCTTACCAGCGAGGGGTTTACCTCTGGTGTGGAGCACTGATTCTCCCATGTTGGTGATGATCAGGTCCAGTATGTTGTCACCTCTTGTGGGCGTGGTGACCAGCTGTTCCAGAGCATTTGAGTTTATAAACTCTAGGAAGTGTTGGGCAAAGGAGTTTGTACTCGAGTAGTTAACCCAGTCAATGTTTGGGTAGTTGAAATCTCCCAATATCATGGTGTTAGGTAGGACTTTTGTATTTTCCAATGTTTTTAGGAATGCTCAGTGGTGGTCCTGAGACAAGGTAGGTGATCTGTAGCAGGCTATGATCTGAAAAGTAGCTTTGCCCACTGATAGTTGCACATGGATGATCTCCGAGGCCTCATGCTGTACTACTAACCTGGAGACGTGGGCACCCCCTACTTTTGTATTTTGGTCCGGGTTCTTGGGCCGAAAGGTAGGGTATGAGTTGTAGCCTGGTAGTGCTTTAGTGCTCTCTGGAGCTTTGAACCAGGTTTCTGTTACTGCACAGATATCGATTTGCTCCATGCTAAGGAGTGCCTCGAGTGCGTGCATTTTGAGGTTTAGACTTCTGGCATTGAGTAGCATTACCCTCAGTTTTTGGTTTCTTGTGTTGTTTATGGAGATGGGTTTGTCTTTTGAGCCTTGCCTAAAAAAGGCACTATGGGGGGTGGCAAGCGCTTTGGCCAGTATTCCAAAGCCTAGGGGCGACAGGTGCAAGCCATCTCTGGCGAAACAGCGTGGCTTGTCGAACATGTTGTTCCAGGCTGACAGACACTGGATTCCCTTTGAATGACACCAATAGCTTAGCCAATTGTTAAAACTGATAATTTTTTCTTTGTACTGTGGCATCATTCTTGGTGAGGGCAAGATGCTGCTCAGGCTCAGGATCATACCGGCCTGGGCTACATGATCAGAGAGCTCCTCTATGTCTCTTTTCATGTAGTCCAGGGAGGTACATCTCAGGTCATTCACACCAACATATACAATGACAAAGTCATATTTGTACTTGTTTTGGAGTGACCTGAGTGCTTGTGTTATGTAGCAGATCCTGGCACCTGACAGGCATCTTACAGTAACCTTCTCCTTGTTCTGTCTAGTGAGTGAGACGTCAGTTTGCCTGACAATAGAGTCACCTATTACTAGTGTATTGGGTATGTTGTTGTGCCTTAAGGGCTGTGGTTGCGTGGCACACTGACTTTGTGAAGTATGTGATATGTGGTTGTTGTTTGAGGGTGGAGGTTGCTTGGATGTCTGCTTTGGAGGTCTCTGCTGCTTAGGCAGATTTTTATTTAGAGCCTCCGAGTATGTTTTTGTGTATTTATGTGTGTTGTTTGCTGGTGCATGTGTGACTGTTTTATGTGAGACTGGAAGTGTGGTGCAAGTGTTTCCCTTCTCCTCCTGGCTGGCTGTTCCAATCACGGGTTGAGAGAGCTTGGCCTCCAGTTTGGCTGTATAGTTGCATCCCTCACATATATTTGTGTTTGTTGGAAGGAGGAGAGGGTTATCCGTGTACGAGGCAATTGTAACATTGCCCCAAGATTCCCAGATTCACCAGCTGGCCTGGAGTGTATACCTAAAACTGCCCTTTGGACATGCCTGTATGGGTAGCTGAACTGTTTTACTGATTGTCCTGTAGGGACGAACTAGGGAGCCTTGTACTATTGTATAGTAAAGGGAGAGGTTTTGTGCTAGCATTTATTAGTGCTTACTGAGAGCTTGGAGCAAGTGCTGGGCTGTAAAAGGAAGTTAGAGTGCTTAATTTGAGAGTTTTGAATAGTTCTAAGGGAAAAATTGTAGAGCAGACTTCATGGAGCCTGGAATAGTTTAACCCTAAATCACAGAAACTCTAGAAAATCGGCGTTTTAGGCAGAATTAGCTAAAGGCAGCAACAAAATGCAGAAAAATGATACTTAATCACTAAAAAGTCTCTCATAGTTTCATAGTTTAGTACTAGGCTATCTGCCCTGGGGCATTTGTAAGCCTAGCCATAGTGATTTGGCTTTCGCCACCCCCATAAAATGGTACAAAATGCACAGAATAGATTTAGAATACTGTACCTCTGTCTAGTAGTGACACAGTGAAGGTCCCCTTATATAATAGAATTAGTTTACTGTGCCCCTGTCTAGTAGTGACAAAGATGTGACCCCTGGGGTAAACTTATGATCTCCCATCCACTCATCAAGATTTCTCTTGAAGAGAGTCAGTGAGGGGCTCTGCCTAACATGAACTGGGATCTTGTTCCAGAGCATGGGAAGCCTCTGGGTTATGAATCTATCCCTCCAGCATGTCCTATTCATACTTGTGCCGAGGTTTAAGTCTTTAGTTCTCGTGGTTCTGATGGATTTGGATTTTTTGAGGTGGAGCATGTCCATCAGTTCCTGATTGGACATGGCCTTGTACGTCAGGCAGAGATCACCTCTGAGCAGGCGGTATGCTACTGAATAGAGATGGAGTTTCTTTAGTCTGGCAGAATAAGACATATGTTGGAGACCCTTGATCCTCTTGGTGAGGTACTTTTGTGGTCTCTCCAGCTGTTGCAAATGCCGGGTGAGGTATATACCAAATGGGGCATTGTACTCAATCATGGGTCTGATGAGGGAGGAGTATAGGGGTACAATGACATCCTTGGATCTGGATGTGAATCCCTTCATGATAAGGTGTGCAAGGTAGAATGTTTTTCTAACCACTTTGGCAACATGGGTGTCAAATGAGAGGTCGCTGTCGACTTGGGTCCCTAGGTCTCTGATTACTTTTTCCGTACTCAGTGGGTTGCTGTCTATGTGATAATTTGTGGGTACTTTGTTTTTCCCAAAGGGGATGACTATACATTTTTTGGCATTTAGTTTAAGGCCATGACTCCGGCACCAGTTGTCCGTTTCTGTGAGGCCTTTTTGTAGGATGTATGTGTCTGCTGGTGTATCGACTATGGCGCCTAGTTTGCAGTCATCTGCGAACTTTGTCAGCCACAACCCTCCCATGTTTGCTTTAATATCTGAGAAATAAATGCCGAACAAGAGGTGTCCCAGGACAGATCCCTGTGGGACACCACTTGTGACTGGCTTTGAGTCTGACATTGCTCCAGCAATTTTAACTTTATGGGTTCTGTCCTTTAGCCAGTTTGCAACCCATCTAGTGACATAAGGGTTTACATTTAAGCTGTTGAGCTTATCTATAATGCCTGAGTGTGGTATTGTGTCGAAGGCCTTAGCCAAGTCCAGGTAGGCTGTATGGACTGCTTTGCCCTCATCAATGGCTCTAGTGACTGTTTCGAAAAAGTCAACCAGGTTCAAAAGGCAGGATCAGCCCTTTACAAAGCCGAACTGGGTGGGGTCAAGTGTCTGTAGGTCCCCAATGTCTCTGTTTATGAGTTCCATAATGATTCTTTCCATAGCTTTGCAGACCAGGCTGGTTAAGCTTATGGGACGGTAGTTCCCAGGGTCTGTAGAGGTACCCCCTTTGTGGAGTGGGACCACTGTTGCTGTACGCCAGTGTTCAGGTACATATCCTGTAGTAAGGCTAAGGTTAAATAGCATTTTTATGTGCGGGTTTAGCTCCTATTGGAGTTCACGTAGCACGCAACCCGGGATACCGTCAGGTCCCATTGATGCTGTGTTTTTAGCTTTGCTGAGGGCGGCTCTCACCTGGACATCTGAGATGACAGGGAGATTACATTCAGCTGGGATAAGTATTTCTTCTTTTGGGGGTGAGGGAGGGGAGAAATTTGCACTGAACCTGTCAGCCAGAATGTTGGCAATACCTGTGGGTTCAGTGTATTTTTTGTTGCTGTGAACTAACTCTGAGCATATCTGAGGGTTTTTGCCCAGGTTTCTAACATAGCTGAAGAAGGCTTTGTGGTTATCTTTAGTGTCCTTAGCGATTTTTCTCTCAAAGTTGGCCTTGGATGTTTTTATGAGAGAACGTAGTTTTCTGCTAGTGTTGATCAGAGATGTCTTCCCTTTATGGGATTTTACTCTGTCGTGCAGTAGCTTCCTTCTTTTGTTATACAATTTGTTTATGGCTGAGGTCCACCAGACAGGACGCTTGCCTTTGGTGGAGAGGGACTTGGATTTATTTGGGATTGCATGATCCATGCATTCTTGGAGATGTCCATAGAAAGCATTTGTGAAAGATTCAGCATTGTGGGATGTGGTATCCACTGGCCCAGTGGGCTTAAAGGATACCATCTCAGTCTTAAGAAGAGTGAAGTCTGCTTTTGAGAAGTATTTCACTGTGGTCTTTTGTGCTGGGGGTGGAGGTGGGATATGTATATCCAGGGTGATTAATTTGTGGTCAGATCTCACTAGTGAGGGGTATACCTCCGGTGTGGAGCATTTTGTCCCCATGTTTGTGATGATCAGGTCTAGTATATTATCTCCCCTAGTGGGAGAGGTGACTAGTTGTTCCAGTGCATTTGAATTTATGAATTCCAGGAACCTTTGGGCTAGGGTGTTAAGGCTAGAATAATGTACCCAATCTATGTTAGGGTAGTTGAAGTCTCCCAGTATGATGGTATTTTGTGATACATTCATATCCTCCAATGTCGTCAGGAAGGCTGAGTGGGTTTCCTGAGATTGGGAGGGTGGTCTGTAACATGCTACCAGTTGTATAGCAGTTTTGCCTATGGTTAGTTGCACCTGTATGGTCTCCGATGCTTCATGTGTTGCTACTAACCTGGAGGTGTGGTTGTCCTTGATGAATATGGACACTCCCCCTCCCTTTGTGGTTCGGCCCGGGTTTTGGGTCCGAAAAGCATGATACGAGGTATAGCCTGGTAGCGCTGGGGTGCTCTCAGGAGCCTTGAACCAGGTTTCAGTTACTGCACAGACGTCGATGTTCTCCATACTGAGGAGTGCATCGAGTGCCTGCATCTTGAGATTTAGACTTCTGGCATTGAGCAGCATTACCCTTAGTTTTTTCCATTTTGTTATCTAAGGAGGTGGGTTTGTCTTTTGAGCCTTCCTAAAAAGGCACTATGGGGTGGCAAGAGCCTTAGCCAATATCCGAAGCCCAGTGGTGACAGGTGCAAGCCGTCCCTTGTGAAGCAGCATGGCTTGTCCAACATGTCATCCCAGGCAGACAGACATTGGATCCCCTTAGAATGACACCAGTACTTGAGCCAATTATTAAAGCTGATCATCTTGTCTTTGTATTGTGGCATCATTCTTGGTGAGGGCAAGATGCTGCTCAGGGTCAGGGTCATACCAACCTGGGCTACATAATCAGAGAGCTCCTCTATGTCTCTTTTCATGTAGTCCAGGGAGGTACGTCTCAGGTCATTCACTCCAGCATGGACAATGACGGAGTCATATTTGTACTTGCTTTGGAGTGACCTGAGTGCGTGTGTTATGTGGCGGATCCTAGCTCTCTTTTGTCTCTCTGCTGCTGTAGAACTCTGCAGGGCACCAGGCAGGAGCTTGCTGAGCTGTATACTAGCACAAAAACCTTGCAAATGCGGGTTTTATAGCAGGGAAATGAAAGAGATAGAAATTAGCCCAAAATGGCCAATAAACTACTACTTTCTGGGCTGAAACCACTCCTCTAGGGACAGATAGGCTGCTCAAAGCTCCCTCTCTCTCAGTGAACAGAGAAACATCCTTCTATCCAAGTAAGGTATGGGCAAACACAGAAACTTGTTAACACAGCCCTAAATTCAGCACTAACCTAAAAACTGGACTAAACTAGTTTAGAAAGGTGGGAAAACAAGTATTATTTTTTTCTTCAGAAAATAAAGGAGATAAAATCAAAAAACACTTTAAATGCACAGAAATGGCTATCACACTTGTATGTAGCCTACAACAGTTAAACAGGTAATTTAAACACAAAAACTACTTTATTATAGTGCAGGCAGTAAAATAAGTACAATATGTAGCTGAAACAAGCTTTTTAAATCACAGAAACTCTAGAAAATTGGTGTTTTAGGCAGAATTAGCTAAAGGCAGCAACAAAATGCAGAAAAATGATACTTAATCACTACAAAGTCACTCTTTTGTCTCTCCGCTGCTGTAGAACTCTGCAGGGCACCAGGCAGGAGCTTGCTGAGCTGTATACTAGCACAAAAAACTTGCAAATGCGGGTTTTATAGCAGGGAAATGAAAGAGAGAGAAATTAGCCCAAAATGGCCAATAAACTACTAATTTCTGGGTTGAAACCATTCCTCTAGGGACAGATAGGCTGCTCAAAGCTCCCTCTCTCTCAGTGAACAGAGAAACTTCCTTCTATCCAAGTAAGGTATGGGCAAACACAGAAAGTTGTAACACAGCCCTAAATTCAGCACTAACCTGAAAACTGGACTAAACTAGGGTTGCCACCTTTTCAAATGGCCAAAGTGGGACATTTTCGGGACACACATCAGATTTTACAGGCCAACACATACCCACAGTCAGTACAAAGGATAGAAATTAACTTTTTTTCCTAAATAAAAGCTTATTCTTGTAGCAGTTTAGTTGCTTATTATGTTTCTTGTAACATTTAGGTATTTTAGATACAGAAATAACTATTTTATGCAACTATTACATAAAATATGGGACATGATTATGTCCTACAATCTCAGGACATTTGCCCTTTTTAATATTTTTTGTCAGGACACAACTGCCCAAAGAGGGACTGTCCCTCTCAAAGTGGGAAGGGTGGTAACCCTAGACTAAACTAGCTTAGAAAGGTGGGAAAACAAGTATTTTTTTTTCAGAAAATAAAGCAGATACAATCAAAAAAACGCTTTAAATGCACAGAAATGGCTATCACACTTGAGTGTGTAGCCTACAACAGTTAAACAGGTAATTTAAACACAAAAACAACTTTGTTAAAGTGCAGGCAGTAAAATAAGTACAATATGTAGCTGAAACAAGCTTTTTAAATCACAGAAACTCTAGACAATTGGCGTTTTAGGCAGAATTAGCTAAAGGCAGCAACAACATGCAGAAAAATGATACTTAATCACTCCAAAGTCTCTCTTTTGTCTCTCTGCTGCTGTAGAACTCTGCAGGGCACCAGGCAGGAGCTTGCTGAGCTGTATACTGAGGGAAACATGCTGTGAAGTCTCCCTCAACTTCTTGTTGCAGTAAAGACTTTGACTTATCAATATCTGTCTTGCTTTATGCCTCATTACTTTAGCTATTTTTAGGTTCATAGGTTGGTACTAGGCTATCGGCCCTAAGGCCTATGCAAGCTTAGCCATAACAATTCCCTGGAATTTTTTTCCCACAATATTTACTTCTCTGGACCCCTGTCTAGCAGGGCAACTGACATGATCCCTGGGGTGAATTTCCTATCTCCCATCCAATCATCAAGGTTCCTTTTGAAGAGGGCCAATGAGGTGCTCTCCTTGACATGTATGGGCAGTCTATTCCAGAGTATGGGGAGTCTCTGGGTCAGGAACCTATCCCTCTAGCATGTTTTGTTCAGTGTGATGATAAGGTTTAGATCCCTGGAGCGTGTGGCTCTGAGGGATTGGGATTTCTTTAAGTGGAGCATGTCCAACAGCTCAGGGTTTGACATGGCCTTGTATGTTAAACAGAGATCGCCTCTGAGTAGACGATATGCCACAGAGTATAGCTGGAGTTTTTTTAGATGGTCAGCATATGGCATCTGCTTTAGGCCTGTGATTCTTTTAGTGAGGTATTTCTGTGGCCTTTCCAGCTGTTGCAGATGTCTTGTGAGGTACATACCAAATGGGGCATTATACTCTATAATGGATCTAATGAGGGATGAGTACAGTGGGACAATGATCTCCTTTTTCCTGGATGAAAAGTCCTTAGTGATGAGGTGTGCCATGTAGAAGGATTTCCTGACTGTTGTGGCGACGTGGTTATCAAAAGTGAGACCACTGTCCACTTGTGTCCCTAAGTCTCTCATCACACTTTCAATGTTTAGTGTCCTGCCACCTATGTGGTAGTTCGTGGGTACATGTTTTTTTCCAAAGGGGATGACTATACATTTCTTGGCATTAAGCTTGAGCCCATGGCTCTGGCACCAGGCATCTGTTTCTGTAAGGCCCTTTTGTAGACTATCCACATCATTTGGGGATTCAATAATGGCTCCCAGTTTGCAGTCATCTGCAAACTTTGTTAGCCAGAGTCCCTTAGTGTTGGCCTGTACTTCAGAGAAGTAGATACCAAACAAGAATGGTCCCAGGACTGAACCCTGAGGTACTCCACTTGTCTGGAGTTGGATTTGGAGTCGGCTACTTTTACAGTCTGGGTTCTGTCAGTAAGCCAGTTGGCAACCCATCAAGTGACATAGGGATTTATGCCCAGCTTAGTAAGTTTATCTATGATTCCAGAGTGAGGGATGGTGTCGAAGGCCTTGGCGAGGTCCAGATAGGCTGTGTGGACCTCCTTACCCTCGTCCACAGCTCTGGAGACCGATTCAAAGAAGTCAATCAGATTCAGGAGACAAGATCGGCCCTTCACAAACCCAAACTGGGTGGAGTCCAGTGTCTGGAGGTTGCCAATGTCTTTGTTTATAAGTTTCATGATAATGCGTTCCATGCCCTTGCAGATCAGGCTTGTCAGACTGATGGGACAGTAGTTCCCGGGATCCAAGGTGGATCCTCCCTTGTGGAGCGGGATAACTGTAGCTGTGCGCCACTCAGTGGGCATGAAGCCTGAGGTGAGGCTATGACTAAACATGACACTTAGGTGGGGTGCCAGTTCATTTTGTAGTTCATGTAGTACACAGCCTGGGATGTCATCTGGTCCCATGGATGCTGTATTCTTAGCTTTGGAGAGTGCTGTTTCTACCTGTGTGGCTGTGATTATCGGAATTTGGCAATCTTTTGGTATTGAGATGGGCCGTTTAGGGGGTGAGAGGAGAGTGAAGTTGGCACTAAATCGATCTGCCAGGATATTGGCAATATCCTTGGGATCAGTATATTTAATGCCATTCTGTTGTAGCTCAGAGCAGATCTGAGCATTGCCATTTAGATTCTTGACATAACTATGGAATGCCTTGTGGTTGTCTTTGGAATCTTTGGCAATTTTATTTTCATAACTAGCTTTTGAGGATTTTATGAGGGATCTCAGCTTCTTACTGAGGCTGGTGAGGGAGTTTTTTGCATCCTGGGATTTTCCTCGTTTCTGCAACAGTTTCTTCCTTCTGTTGTACAGTTTGTTTATAGCAGGGGACCACCAGATTAGCTTCCTTTTTTTACTACTTTAATAGAAGTATCTTAACACTGCTGCCCTATAGGACTGTCATTTGCCCACCAATGTTACTTTCATTAATTATTTACATTCATACTCAGTTTTTACAAATGTTAGTTCTCTCTTGTTAGTTTTATAGGCTGAAAAATATTCATATACTGCTTTCTGATTTTTTAATAAATGATAAATAGCTTGTTTTAAAGATACCTAACAGAAGACACAAACATTTGAGCAACTAAATACCTTAGCAATGGAAACTGTGACAAATATAACTTGGAATAAATATAAAAAGTAAGAACTGTGGACAGAGGATGCTTTACATTTTGTTGGCACTCGTAAGTTACTCATATGAGGGCCCACATACTGTGTAACTAGCTGGTAGCTTTTTTTAACATCTTTATTGAATTATCACTTGTGACATAGGCAAACTTACATTTATATAAAGAAAATCATATTAACAAGTTCACATTTACAAAGATTATATATAACATGTTCTGTTATATATCCTATAATCTAAACAACATTACGTACATTATTCAGTTCCTGTCTTCTCTACCTTGTTCCTCCTCCAAAACATTTTCTGTGTATACTGTTCTCACAAGTTACATTTTTTTATGTAATTTATTCCTTCCCTTTTATAAAGATCCCACTTCCTGATCTTCTACTTCTACTGAAATATTCACTACTTCAAGTATAAATTAGTTTAGATTTTGATTTCCAGTTTCTAGTAATTTTTTTGGCAGCCACTAGAATTAAACTTAACAAGGCCTTTCTATGTCTAGGCAAATAAGATCCTCTATCCCAGTTAAAAAATGTCCTTAGTTAAACTCCTTTGCTTGCCCAGTATTCATAACAGAGTACTCTATAGGGGATTTTTAAAATCTGCTAACTCATTACACTCTCAAAACATTATGCTCCCAGTTGCCTCTTTCTTTTCTATCACACCTCCAACATTTGCCATCTACTTGAAGAAAAATACTTTGGAGTCTGCTTGGAGTATAAAAGTATATATGCAAACACTTCTAAGCAAAAATCCTAAATCTTCTAGATTTTGTTGCATATTTGGGAGCCATACATATGTCCTCCAATTGTTTCTTTGTGAATTGCATATCTAATCTCTCTCCTCAATCTTTCTTGACCTCTTCTCATTACTTCCTATAATTATCATGCAATATTTTATATGCCTTACTAATTATCCCTTTTTTAACAGCAGCTTCTGTTCTAGATTCAGTTAAAAACTCAACCACTGTGCAGATCTTTCATTCAGGATTCCCCTTCCCTTTGTCTATACTTTGATAACAATCCCTGATGGGGAAGACGATCACTTGCCTGTAATCCAAATATCTCCTTGACCTCTTCCCATTATATTACCTTTCCCTCACTAATTATTTGTTCCCAATACCTTGGTTCCTCCAGTAAATTCGAGCCCCCTCTTGTTTATTCTTTGAACCCCTACTTGCAGTCATCCCTATCGAAAGAATATCCTTCCACTACTTCCACATTAGTTCTTCGTACACTTTCTGCTACTTTATGAATAAATATTTTGTATGTCTTGTTAGTCTCCTAAAGGATCTGCATCCAAAATCCCATTCTTTCCTTATTTCTTGAATTACTTCCCTCCCCGCTTCATCAACATCCCTTTCCACTTTGAACTGTAGCTTTCTGCTTGTGTTATGTTTAAGAAAGTACAGTTGTGTACACTTAACATAAATGTAGATGTTCAAGTGTGTTCACTGTTGCAGTCATCACATTTGGGTTATCCCTGCCAGGGTAGCCCTCGGCCGACCTGAATACCAGAAACTTAATATTTCTGTGTCAGTTGCTGTCGCTTGAAGACTAACGTCAGGTCGTCAGTAGTATAAAGTAAGGCAGCCAACGCCATTACATCAGTTTTTCTTGCCCTAACCTGTCAGGAGCCCCCCAAGTAGGAGGCCAGGGTCTGGTGGAAGAAACCCCACCAATGGAAAAAAAATACCAAAATGTCCCTTGTAAGTTAAGGAGAGTCACAAGTTAGAATGGTAATAAAAGGCGAAAGAGAAGAAAGGGGGGTGGAGAGAGGGAAACCAGGACTGCAACAGTGAATACACTCGAACAGCTACATTTATGGTAAGTGCACACAAATGTACTATGTTCTTCATGTTTCACTTTTGCAGTCATCACATTTGGGTTGATTCCCAAAGCTGAGGAAAAGGGTGGAGGCAATCAATGCAACTAGGGACTGGCTAGGATGCCCTGCAAGACTGCAGAGGCAAACCCTGCCCTGGAATTGGAGAAGAGAGGCAGGTGGTAATGCTCAGTGGGAAAATGAGCAGAAATAGCAGAGGGATGAATTTTAATAAAGGAGAAAGAGAAGCCACTGTGCAGTAGGTCAGATAGGTAATCCAGGATGACAGGGAGGGAGGGCTGTGCCATGCTGGCTCCCTTAGCCTGGATCCAGGTGCAGAACCTTTTCCATTTGTCAGCATAAGTCTTTCTGGTGCTACGACATCTGGCCTCACGGATAAAATCCAGAACCTGTTTACTGAGGTTGGCACATTAGCTCGGAGTTAGGGAATAAGCCAAGCTGCCAAATTGAGGGTCTGCAATTGGGGATGCATGAATTCCCCTTCCCTCTGGGTCAGGAGGTTTGGAATCTGAGGAAGATGCCATGGGGGTAGCGGGGACAGGCTGCGCAGCAAGGGGTACCAGTGCTGCCGGGGCCAGTCTGGAGGTATAAGAATGGTCCTTGGTTTTTCCTCCCTTATTTTGAGCAGCACCCTGGGGATGACAGGGAGGGGAGGAAAGGCCTAGACTGATAGATTGGCCCAGGGGAAGGGCAGGGCATCCACTTTCCAAGCCATGCAGTAATGCTCTCTAGTGCAGAATTTGCTGAGCTGATGGTTGGTGTGGGAGACAAAGAGGTCTACCTTCGGGGTTCCCCATTTCTGAGTTATTAGGGTGAAGGTACTTCTGCTGAGTTGCCACTCATGTGGGTCCAGAAGATTTCTGCTTAATTGGGCTGCCAGAGAGTTGAGAGAGCCTGGTAGGAATTGTGCTAACAGATGTAGTTGCATGACAGAGGCTGTGTGCCAAAGGGTCATGGCCAGCCTGCACAGAGGGTAGGAGTGAGTCCCTCCCTGCTTGTTGATGTACCACATCACAGTAGTGTTGTCTGTTTTGATCAGGAGAGCCCCTGGAGAAAGAAAGGGCTTGAAAGCTATCAAGGCATGCTGCACAGCCATCATCTCTTTTTGACTGATGTGCAGAGGGACTTGCTGTGGGCTTCATTGGCACTGTATGCACCTTCGGTCCAGATGTGCACACCAAGCATAGTCTGATGCATCTGTGGGGAGGGCCAGGGAGGCAGGGGGTGGAGAGAAAGGCATTCCCTTGTTGTGGGAGCATGCTGTTGCCCACCAAAGAAAATCTTTTCTGAGGCAAGGAATTAGTGGTAGAAGAGTTTCCAGGTCCTGAGAGTGTTGGCACCAAAGGCTCTTTAGGTACCATTGAAGTTTCCTCATATGCAATCTGGCATATGGAATGAGTAGTATGCCATGAACCCCAGAGCTTGCAGGATCTTCCTTGCAGTTAGTTGGGGCCTGGTGGCTAGTTGAGAGAAGCAGCGTGTCAGGAAAATTTGTTTCTCTGGAGTAAGGGATGCCATCTGGGATACTGTGTACAGACTTGCTCCCCGGAAGATTATCCTTTGGGTAGGCACCTGTTTGGATTTCTTTTCATTGATTGTGTACCCTAGGGAGGTTAGAAGGGTCTTTACAAAGGCCAGGTGCTTGAGCAGCTTTTCCTGGCTGTCTGTCTGAATAAGGCAGTCATCTAAGTAGGGTAAATCTGAATATTTCTTTGTCTGCAGAAGGCAATGACTGGAGTCAGACATTTTTTGAAAACTCTGGGAGCAGTAGATAAGCCAAAGGGAAGCACATAAAACTGAAAGTGTTGAGATCCTGCCCTGAAGCAGAGATATTTCCTACACGATTCCCTGATAGGAATGTGGAGGTAGGCCTCTTTTAGATCTAGGGTGGCTAGCCAAGCGTCCTTGGACAGCATGGGTAGCAGCACTGGAGGGTGAGCATTTTGAATTTTGGGATCACCAGGAAGGTGTTCAGAATGGATAGATTGAGGATAGAGTTCCAGATGCCCTCCTTTCTAGGCACCAGAAATAGTCTGGAGTAGAAACCTTGGCCTATCTGTTCTGCAGGGACGTGTTCTATTGCCCTCAGAGACAGCATGGAAAGGATTTGCTTTTGAGCCTCTGCCCACTGATTTGGTGGTAGATCTGGGAACCCTTTTGGGGTTGGAAGGGTGTGGAAGGAAAATCTGTATCCCTGAGACACGATTTTTAGAACCCATTAGTCCTTGGTAATGGTGGTCCAGGTGCTTGAGTGAAAGGAGAGTTTTCCTCCTAAGGGATAAGTGAAGGTGGGTAGACGGAGGGGGTGGAGGAGGTGAGTCGTTGTGAGTTCTTACCATAAGGGGGTGGCTTAGAACTCCCTGGTTTTGAAGTGGAGGTAGTTCACTGCTTAGATCTCTGCATTCCCTGGGTCTGCTGTCTGGGTGGGTCTGCTTCCCCAGGGCCTCTGCTGGGCCTGTTTACTGGGAGCAGGAAAGGACCAGTGTTTGGAAGGGCAATGCTTGCTGAACCTAGGGGCTTGGACCTGCAAGAAATCCTTAACAGTTTGCATAGATTTTGCTTTTTCTTCCCATCTTTTTTAAGACCTCTTCTGGTATCTTTGTGCAAAAGGCCATCCAACAATTTAGATTTGACATGGTCTGGTAAAGGCTGTTCTTTAAGCCATGCATGCCTTCTAATTATAGATCCAGTGACTGCTGCCCTGCAAAAAGCATCTAGGGCGTCAAAACCACAGTGCAAGGTGTGTTTAATTACTTGACTTGCAGAATGCATTAAGTTTTGTAAATCTTTAGATTCTGCCCAAGCAGGAAAGGAAGACATTTTTTTTTGTTTTAGGAGTTTCAGGGTATGTTGTTGATATTTCAGCATATGGAATTGACAATTTAGTGCCCGGATAGCAAGAGTAGCTGAGGTGTATACTTTTTTACCCCATCTGTCCAATGCATGGGAATCCCTGTCTGAGGGGGTGGGATTCTTAGCTGAGGTTGCTTAAATCCCTTTTGGCCCTTGAGAAATGACCTCAGGGTCAGCTGTAGGATTTCTAAAAAGATATTTGTGTGAGTCAGGGACTCTGTAGTATCTGTCTTGTTTTCTGGGAGCAGGAGGAAGGGTGTCAGGAGTAAAGCTGGATTCGAGGAAAACATCCTCCACAACATCCATGACTGGGGGGATGGCTAAGGGTCTGTGTTGTGGAAGATCTAGGAATTCCCTGAGTCTCTTTTTAGTCTGAGGGTAGTCCTGACTCTCCCAATGGAAATGATCCCTTAAGGAATGCAGGGTTTCCCCAAAGGAAAAATCCTCTGGGGGAGAGGCTGAAGGAATTGTATCCTCTCTATCAGAATCCTCATAAGTGGAGAGGGGTTGCATGTCTTCATATTCAGATGCATCAGATTCATCTGACTTTTGTTCAGAGAAAACTACAGGGGGCAGATCTCTTTTCCTTTTTAGGGGGTGGCTTGGCTTCCCCTGATTAGCATGATAAGGTCTCCCGCCATTTTAAGCATTTGAGAATGAGGCAAGGTAGCAGGCGCCTGAGAGTGGGTCGGTTTCTTGGGTGTGGGTTATACCCTGGGACTAAAAAACTCTGTAGTTTTAGAAAGAAAGTACAGTTGTGTACACGTATCATAAATGTAGATGTTCGAGTGCATTCACTGTTGCAGTCATGACATTTGGGTTATCGTGCCAGGGGTAGCCCTCAGTCGGCCCGAATACCAGAGGCTTAGTATTTCTGCCTCGATTGCTGTTGCTCCAGGACTGACATCAGGTAATCAGTGGTATAATATCAGGCAGCCGACACCATTACATCAGTTTTTCTTGCCCTAACTGTCAGAAGCCCCCAAATAGGGAGCCTATGGTGGAAGAACACCACCAGTAGAAAGTAAATACCAAAAATTCCCTGTTAAGAGAGAGGAAGAGAGAGAAAGAGACAAGGGGGATGGAGAGAAGGAAACCAGGACTGCAACAGTGAATACACTCGGACATCTACATTTATGGTAAGTGTACACAACTGTACTATGTTCTTTGTGTTTCACTGTTGCTTGAAAACACACCACTGCTGTAAACAATGTAAAAAAACACCACTCCACACCAGGAAACAGTTGGAAAGAAGCTTTGCTGGTGTATCTGGTACCTCGGCTTGCACCTTCAAGAAATATTTTCCACACAAGCAGCTCTTCATTATATACATTAAATAATTAGATCCAATTAAATATAATTAATTCTCAATATAATTATTACAAACCAAATAGAATGCAATTGTTGTCCCATTGAGATAGTTCATTAAAGTGCCCTGCTCTCAAAATATGAACTATATATTAAGTTATAAGCATGTATATAGTACTATTATATTTATTCCTACACTATTTCAACATCACTACCTTTCCTACATTGCATATAAAAATATATATTCCATGTTATATTAGCATATAAATATTCGACTAATTAAAACCTCAAAATGTTGGAAAGTGCCACTATAAACAATAAATCTATATACATACTTAGACAAAACAGATGTTCTATACAGAAATCACATGCACAATATTTTTCCTACCCCTGCCCTACATTTAAATTAATATCAAGATTTAATCCCCTTGGGCAAAGGGTACCAAAATTAATAATACAATTAGTTTCCAATTGTGTCAGTTTATGTGTAAATTCATCCCCTTGACATTGAAATGGTTTGGCTAACACACAGTAAATTACAGATGTGTCTGTACCCTCATGGGATGTGGCAAAATGTTCTGCAATCGGACTCTCTAAACTACTCCTTCTAATGTCACCTAGATGTTCCATTATTCTTTTCTTAATTGCCCTTCTAGTCTGCCCTATATACCACTTAACTATGAAACATCCACATCTTATAATGTAAACTGCCCCCATGGTTTCACAGTTGTATTGGTCCATGGCCTTATAAAAATTTCCCATTAATCTGCTTTCCATCTAAATTCCTGATCCTGTTACACACTTTACATCTCCCACAAGGAAAACTACCTTTCCTACCCTGTTTTTTATCCAATTTCCTAATGGATAGCAGTTCCCTTAAATTCTTAAATCTACTACAGGAGAAAGTGACTCTCTCAGGAAAACTGCCCTTCAACTTCCCATCATTAGATATTATGGGCCAAAATCTATGTACTAACCTTTTCAGGGTTTCTGAGAAAGGTGAACACCTATTAAGAAAGAACAACTTATCTTGATCCTCTTCCTTATTCAATTCCCTACTCTCCCTGTCAACATGCACCGCCTCTCTTTGTATCATACTGTGTGTCAGCCCCAATTTCCTAATCACTTTGCTTTCCGCTCTATTCAAAACATCCAAATTATAACCTCTGCTTAACAATTTATCCCTAACCCTCACAAACTCAGTACCTAGTCTGCCCTTGTCTGAAGTATTGTTGGCTGTCCTCAAGTACTCACCATATGGCAGTGAAGATAAACAAATGAAGAGCGTGCATACTGTCAGCTCTAAGAAAATTATTAACTGCAGTAACTTTGGAAAAAGGTTTGAACTCTACAGTATATTCTTTGCCCACAACAAATTCCAGATCTAAACATCGTACAGCCACCCTGCTGGTGTTATATGTAAACTGCAATCCAAAATGATTGTTCTGCAAATCCTGTATGAAATCGTGAAATTCCTCCATTTCACCCTTGCAAATGAATATGAGATCATCTATGTATCTCTTAAACAATATAACTCTGTGTTTATAAAACTCAGAGATGTGAAATTGTTCAATCTCGCTGTTTGTTCTTGCACACGGGTTCGGAGCCAATCCTCGGCTCTGAGTCGGCCGCATCACTAGCTCGCATCTTCGGGAAAGCTCGAGGCACAGTAATATCCCATGATCCTCCGGTGCTAACCCCCAGATCTAGTTTGCCGCTAGCAGCAGATCACATCGAGAGGCTCGGGCCAGTAGAATTTTTATATATATTTCTTGTTATTTCTTGATATTTACTTCAAATTTTTACTTTTCTTTATAGTGTTTGATAGGTTTAATACTAGTTGTTGTTTAAAGTAGTTGTAGTCAGGTTGTTACTTAAAAAATTTAGTAAGGGCCTAAGGCCATTTTTTTCTGTAAGAATTTACAGTACTTAAAGAAATATAATATATATACTTTTCTGTCTTTTCTATTTTTTCATATAGACATATATATATATATATATATATATATATATATATATATATATATCTTAGTGTGCTGTGTGAGTGTTTTTTACAGTTTGGATATATATTGCATTTAAAATATATTATAGAATTTTTTTTTTCTTAAGAGTGGTGTACTTTTCTTGGATTTTCCTTTGTTATTGTAAGAATGTCAGAAAAGACCAAAAGTGGTTTTAAAAGGTGTCAGTGTGGACAGAAGATGTCCATTACTGACAACCACTCATCCTGCGTCTACTGTCTTGGCCCTCTCCACTTGCAGGAAGACTGTTCCATCTGTCATTCCTTTAGTGGGAGGGTCATGATGGAAAGACGCAGGAAGTTGGTGGACAGAGGGTTGCTTAAACCCGAGTTTCAGGAGGCCCTGGCCAAGGCTGAACTGGTTTCAAAGTCTTCGAAGGGGTCGAAGTCTTTAAGAGTGTCGGAGCCCAAGTCATCGGCTCCGAGCACCTCTTTTCAGATTCGGACACCGGCTCCTATGACTTCGGTGCCGGCTGTCGAGACTTTATCTCTGCATGAGGCTCAGGTCTTGAAGCCGGTATCAGAGGTACCACCTTCGGCTATCCTTCGCTCGGTGACGGCTTCGATCCCTTCGACCCGTTCTTCGAGGCCACTTTCCGACTCCGATGTGGACCGAGTGGTACAGAAGCTTATGGAGAACTCGGCCTTGTCCAAATTAATCGAGGTTTCGTCCCAGCTGGTTTTGAAACTCGAAGCTATTCCAGTTCCCTCAACACTTCCTCCTCTGAGACCCGTCGAGTCATCGGTGTTAGGAGTCGAAGAACCGATGATTGTAGAGCCCTCGGTGCCGAAGCCTCCAGTAGTGCTATCGGCTCCGTTGACCTCGACTCCTTTGAACCAGCCGGAGAGTCTCGGAGCCTAAGATCTTTCCTGGGTTCCGGGGGGGGATAGTCGAACCGAGATATCGGTTCCGACTCTTCCCCTCGGTGCCTCAGCTCAGATCAGTTCGGATCCGTCCTCGGTGTCGGAGCCCGTGGTTCTGATTCCGGAGAAATGACCCCCTTCTTCGGATCGGGTTGGATCTTCGGGTCGGGGCACTGGTGCCTTTGACATCATGAGGAAGGTCTTGTCTGATCAGACACATACTTCATTGGTATCTTCATCTCCTTCCCCAAAAGGTCCACGTTCTGCTTCTGTGCCTTTGGTTCCTACTAAGCGTCGAGACCCAATGCCTCAGAAGTCCCTACAGGGCAACTCTGGTTCCTTGGATGGATCCCCAGAAGTTCCCGCTGAGGATGTTCCGAGGAAACGACTGTGCAAGAGGAGGCACATAGATTCCCCTCAGGAATCTCTCAGGTCTGATACTGATTTAGATGAAACAGAAGGATCCCCACGGTCCACCTCTGAGGATGTCTCGTTTGCAGACATTTTGGAAATCCTGAAGCAAAGAGGGGACTGGCAAACCCTTACCCCTTCTGTGGATGAATCGGTATTACTGAAGGCATTTGGGGCTCAACCTTCTACCTCCTGGGTGACTCCACCCTTTGACAATCTCATGGATCTTATAGCTCAGAGGGCTTGGGAAACACCTGATACAGTGGAACCAGTCCCCCGTAAACTAAATAAATACATGACAGCTCCCCAAGATAAAGCCGATCTTACAAAAGGAGTTCCCGTAGATACTATCGTGGTGGCGGCGGCCACTAAGAAAGAGATGTCTGAATCATCTTCCTCTGTCCATCCTCCTAATAAAGATTCTAGGACAATGGACAGATATGGGAAGCGCATATTTAGTTTGGCGACTTTTTCCATCCGATCGCTCAACTACCTTATGCATTTCACGCGTTTACAGATAGATCTCATTAAAGAATTAGGAGATACTCTCCAAGGACACACAGATGCTGCTGTCGCCGAGAAAGTGACAGCGCAACTTAACACCCTAAATTCCATAGTCAACTCGTCCATGAGGCTGATTTCATACGCAGCCGAAGGATCGAGTAGAGCGGCAGCTTCAGCAATTGCCCTGAGAAGACAATCCTGGTTGCGCTTATGCTCCTTTGTGGAAGCCTTTAAGTCTTCCTTTGCCAATGCCCCCTTCGATGGTGCCTCCTTGTTTGGGCCCAAAGTAAAGGAGACTCTCACGAGGTGTGAACAAGAAGGGAAGACCCTGTCTGCCGTAGGGGTCCATTTTTCCGTTCCATCTAGACCCTACCCTAAAGGGCAACGAGGAGGAAAGATGTGGTTCCGAAAGACTCAGGGATCTTTTCAACACACCCAAAGTGACGCCCCCTCCAGAGGCAGAGGAGGGGGAAAAAATGGAAGACACCGCCCAGCTGGCAGAGGGGGTCCGCAAAATCAGGGTGACAGAGAGACCTTCTCTGGAAAGCCCTTCCAGCACTCCTGAGTGCAGGCCCGGCTGTCCTACTCTGGAGGCAGTCGGGGGTCGCTTGGCTTTATACCCAGAGGCCTGGCTAAATCTTACATCAGATTACTGGGTAAAAAGCATAGTTACCAGAGGCTACAACATCCCCTTCATAAAAATGCCACCCAACTCCAAAAAACTCCCAGACGTTCCACCCAGTCTGCGAGACCAAGAGATAGGAAGGTTGCTCGAAAACAGTCATCCAACCAGTCCCAGCGGACCAAATAGGATCCGGAACTTACTCAAGGTTCTTTTTAGTTCCAAAGAAAACAGGGGACTGGAGGCCAATTTTAGACCTCAGCAAGTTAAATACCTTTGTGAAAAAGGAAAAGTTCCGGATGGTCACGCTTCAGTCAATCCTCCCTTTTCTGCAAAAGGGCGACTGGATGTGCTCTATAGATCTCAAAGACGCATACTACCATATCAAAATGGCCAGGGCGTCCAGAGATCACTTGCACTTCCAGCTGGGAGCCAGTCATTTCCAGTTTCGTGCTCTGCCCTTTGGTCTCACCTCAGCCCCCAGGGTGTTCACCAAATGCATGGCAGTAGTAGCGTCTCACTTGAGACGAAACGGATTCCTGGTGTTTCCTTATCTAGATGACTGGCTCCTTTCTGCCACCACCGAGTGTCGTCTTCTACAAGCCAGGGACTACACCATCAGTCTTTGCTCTTCACTAGGCATAACGGTGAATTTTGGAAAATCTGTCTTATCGCCGTCACAGAGTATCTTATTTATAGGAGCACAGCTAGACACTTCCCTGGCTCAAGTTACTCTCCCCCCATCAAGAGTATCAGACCTCAGGCATCAAATTTCGCTCCTTCTTCACAACAAGAGAGTCCCTGCATGACAAATATTAAGAGTGCTAGGCTTGATGGCAGCCTCCTTTCTTGTAGTTCCTTTAGGCAGGATGCACATGAGGATTCTTCAATGGATGCTATTCGCCCAGTGGTCGTAAATACAACTTTCACTATCTCACGAAATCTTGATCACAAATTCTTGCAAGAAGGATCTCTTGTGGTGGATACACAGTCAAGAGCTAACACTAGGACGACCCTTTGTCTTACCCAGTCCGGTAGCAACTCTAACCATGGACGCTTCCCTGATAGGGTGGGGGGGATTCTTTCAGGGACAAACAGTCCAAGGTCAGTGGTCCAACTTGGAGTACAATCTGCACATCAATGTTCTACAGCTGAGGGCAGTGTTTCTAGCGTTGCAACACTTTCACAAGTCCTTACCTCGGGGAACAGTGACAGTTCAGACAGACAACATGTCAGTGGTCTGGTACATAAACAAGCAAGGGGGAACAAGATCTTACCCGTTATGCAGAGAGGCCCTCAGAATTTGGCAATGGGCAAAGTCCACTGGACGCTTTCTGATAGCAATGCACATCCCGGGGACTTCCAACGTAATCGCGGACAGGTTGAGCGGAGCCATCCTGTTCCCTCACGAGTGGTCTCTCAAACCTCAAGTGGCAGAAGAGATCTTCCGCAGATGGGGCCAGCCTTGCTGCAACCTGTTTGCATCCCCATTGAATGCCAAATGCAGAAGCTACTTTGCCCTGTTACCCCCCCCAGGGGGTGTCCCCAGGGACGCAATGGTATACGATTGGCCCCCGGGTCTCCTTTACGCTTTTTCTCCTGTTCCACTAATTCCCAGGTTTTTGCAGAAAGCCAAACGTCTGGACAGGACCATAATACTGATAGCCCCATTCTGGCCTCGACAAATCTGGTTTCCTTTCCTTCAATCTCATCAAGTGGAGGAACCATGGATACTGGACCCGGAGCCAGACCTGTTGACACATTCGTTGGGAGTTCCTCACACCTTCCTCAAGTCCCTCAAACTGATAGCTTGGCTGCTCCGCTTCCCATCTTAGCCAGGTCGGAGTTACTATCCCCTGCAGTACAACAAATTATTGTATCTTCTCACAAACCATCTACAAGAAAATTGTACATCAGCAAATGGAACCGTTTTGCGCACTGGGCCTCCAAACAAGGTATAAGATCCATTTGGGGCTCCAGTACACAAGATACTAGATTTCCTCACCACACTTTTTCAAGAAGGAGCATCAACATCCACTATAAGGGTTCAACTGGCCGCTATATCCAATTTTCATATTGGCCGTGAGGATGGTTCTCTTATGTCCCACAGGCTTTGTAAAGCCTTCATGAAAGGTACTTTTCACCTCTGTCCCCCCTTTCGTAATCCAATAGCCCCTTGGAATCTTAATCTCATGCTGTCACAACTCATGTTGCCCCCTTTTGAACCAGCAAGCACAACTCCGTTAAAATTTCTTTTGTGGAAAACACTTTTTCTGGTCGCCATCACTTCCGCCAGAAGAGTTTCAGAGTTACAGGCTCTATCTATCCAACCCTCGTACATGATTTTTCATCCAGATAGAGTAACCTTGTGCACCAATCTGTCCTTCCTTCCGAAGGTTTGTTCGATTCAGAACATCAATCAATCTATCGAACTACCTACCTTCTTTAAAAATCATTCCAATAAGCTAGAATACACATTGCACAAGTTGGACGTTCACAGACAACTAAGATTTTACTTACATAGGACAAAAGAGTACAGAAAGTCAGATCAACTATTTGTCTCATATGCTGACCAAAGAAAAGGACAGGCAATAACGAAGGTTACCTTATCCAAATGGCTCTCAGATTGCATAAATTTGGTATATGCTGAATCCAAACAGCAACTCCCTTTCAAACCCAGAGCTCATTCTACAAGGGTGATTGCTACCTCTTCAGGCCATACCGCTCGTTTGCCTTTAGATACCATTTGTGAAGCGGCAACTTGGGCAAAACCACATACTTTTATCACCCACTACAAGCTAGACAAGAGCTCCAGGGACAGGGTGACATTTGGTTCCACTGTACTCAGGAATGTTCTCCCTTGAGCCACCCGGGAAAAAGGAGCTAGGGACGCTACCCGTGTGTAAGAACAAACGGCGAGATTGAACAATTTCACATTAAGAAGTTATGTCTTACCATAACGATCCATGTGAATTGTTCATCTCACCTTTGTTCTTACATTCCCCCCCTCCATCCCCCGTCCTATGGTCTGGGAGAACGGTTTTCAACTAGATTCCTTTTCAGCCTTTTCTAGGTATGGTTGGCATGTTATTGTGCATTAGTAATGGCATCTTTTATCCTCTACTTGGCAGTAGGGTTCCAGACACTTTGTAGTATCTGTTTATAAGTGTGCTAGACACAGTTCTAAAAGGGATTCTTCTGGTATAGCAAACTAGATCTGAGGGTTAGCACCGGAGGATCATGGGATATTACTGTGCCTCGAGCTTTCTCAAAGATGCGAGCTAGTGATGCGGCCGACTCGGAGCGATCGGCTCCAAACCCGTGTGTAAGAATAAAGGCGAGATGAACAATTCACATGGATCGTTATGGTAAGACATAACTTCTTATTATATACATAGGCCAGCTCAAAATAATTCATAAACATGATTGCATATGCAGGGGCATAGGTGTGTGTTAGCCAAACCATTTCAATGTCAAGGGGATGAATTTACAGATAAACTGGCACAATTGGAAACTAAATGTATTATTAATTTTAGTACCCTTTGCCCAAGGGGATTAAATCTTGATATTAATTTAAATGAGGGTAGGAAAAATGTTGTGCATGTGATTTCTGTGTAGAACATCTGTTTTGTCTAAATATGTATCTGGATTTACTGTTTATAGTGGCACTTTCCAACATTGGGAGTTTTTATTTAGTTAAATATTTATATTATAATATAACATGGAATATATATTTTTGATATGCAATGTAGGAAAGGTATCGATGTTGAAATAGTATAGGAATAAATATAATAGTACTATATACATGCTTATAACTTAATATATAGTTCATAATCCGTGGACTATGATGTTTGCAGATGACATTGTGATTTGTAGTGAGAGTAGGGAACAGGTGGAGGAAACCCTGGAGAGGTGGAGATATGCTCTAGAGAGAAGAGGAATGAAGGTCAGCAGGACTAAGACAGAATATGTGTGTGAATGACAGGGAGGATAGAGGAATGGTGAGGATGCAGGCAGTGGAGGTGGAGAAGGTGGATAAGTTTAAATACTTGGGATCAACAGTTCAGGGTAATGGTGAGTGTGGAAGAGAGGTGATGAAGAGAGTACAGGCAGGATGGAGTGGGTGGAGAAGAGTGTCAGGAGTAATTTGTGACAGTTGAGTACCAGTAAGAGTGAAAGGGAAGGTCTACAAGAGGGTAGTGAGACCAGCTATGTTATATGGGTTGGAGACAGTGGCAATGACAAAAAGGCAGTCAGAGCTGGAAGTGGCAGAGTTAAAGATGTTAAGATTTGTACTGGGTGTGATGAGGGTGGACAGGATTAGGAATAAGTATATTAGAGGTTCAGCCCAGGTTGGAAGGTTTGGAGACAAAGCTGGAGAGGCAAGATTACATTGGTGTGGATGTGCTGAGGAGGGATGCAGAGTATATATGGAAAAAGATGCTAAGGATGAAGCTGCCAGGTAACAGGAAAAGAGGAAGGCCTAAGATAAGGTTTATGGATGTGGTGAGAGAGGACATGCAGGTGGTTGGTGTGATAGAGCAAGATGCAGAGGACAGGAAGAAATGGAAACAGATGATCCGCTGTGGTGACCCCTAACGGGAGCAGCTGAAAGAAGAAGTAGAAGAAGAAGATTTTGAGAGCAGGGCACTTTAATGAAAATATGTGAGTGATGAACTATCTCAATGGGACAACTGCTTTCTATTTGATTTGTAATAATTATATTTATTGAGAAGTAATTATATTTAATTGGATCTAATTATTTAATTACTTAATGTATATAATGAAGAGCTGCTTGTGTGGAAAATATTTCTTGAAGGTGCAAGCCAAGGTACCAGATACACCAGTAAAGCTTCTTTCCAACTGTTTCCTGGTGTGGAGTGGTGTGTTTCACTGTTGCAGTCATCACATTTGGGTTGATTCCCAAAGCTGAAGTAAAGGGTGGAGGAAGTCAAGAAGACTGGGGGCTGGCTGGGATGCCCTGCAAGATTGCAGTGGCAAAGCCTGCCCTGGATTTGGAGAAGATAGGCAGGTGGTAATGCTTGGTGAAGGTATGAACAGATGACTATGTTGCAGCCTCCAGGTTGCCCTTGGTGGGGACCCCTCTGAGAAAAACTGCAGAGTTGGAGGTTGTCCCTGGTGGGGACCCCTCTCAGGAAAAACTACAGAAGTGGAGGTTGCCCTGGTGGAATGTGTCCTGACCCCCTTTGGGGGCAGTTTCCTGTGCTGTTTGTAGTAGAAATGGATTCAGTGTACTATCCATTTGGAGATTGTTTGGAAATGGCCTTGCCCTGTGCCCCTTCTGTGAAGCTGACTATCAACTGATCAGCTTTTCTAAAGGATTTTGTCCTGTCCAGACATAATCTGAGCTGTCTGTGCACATCTAGAGAGTGCAGAATCCTTTCCCCCTTGTTTTGTGGGTTAGGGAAAAGGGTGGGGAAATGTATGGATTGGTTGAGAGCCATACTGGACACCACTTTAGGCACGAAGGATGGGTTAGTCCTGAGAGAGACCCTGTCAGCATGGAAAATGATGAAGGACTCTACAGTCACATGTGCTTGTAGCTCTGATACTCTTCTAGCTAAAGTGATGGCCAGAAGCAATGTCACCTTCCAAAAGAGAAATTTTAACTCTGCTTAAGCTGCAGGTTCAAAGGGGGTAGGGTGAGCTTTTCCAACACAAAGTTAAGGTCCCAAGCTGGGGTAGGAGCTCTTCTGGGTGGCCTTAAGTTGTTAGCCCCCCTTAAGAACTGTTTGATGAGAGGGTGTGAGAAGAGAGGTGGCTCTGTGCTGTAGTGAGCACAGATTGCAGAGGCATGAATTTTAATAGAAGAGAAGGATAGACCCCTGTGTAGTAGGTCTGCCACGTCATCCAGGATGAGAGGTAGGGAGGGCTGTGCCATTCCATCTCCCTAAGCCTGGATCCAGGTGCAAAACCTTTTCCACTTGTCAGCAAAGGATTTTCTATTGCTGGGGCATCTGGCCTCATGTACAATATCTAGGACTTGTTTGCTTAGGCTGGCAGCTTGAGGAGAGGTCAGGGAATAAGCCAGGCTGCCAGGTTGAGGGTCTGCAATTGAGGATGCATGAATTCTCCATTCCCCTGGGTCAGGAGTGTTGGGATCTGAGGTAGGTGCCATGGTGGCAGGGGAGACAGGCTGCGCAGCAGTGGGTACCAGTGCTGGCGTGGCCAGTCTGGGGCAATCAGGATTGCTCTCGGTTTTTCCTCCCTTACTTTGAGCAGTACTCTTGGAATGAGTGTTAGAGGGGGAAATGCATAGACCGAGAGGTTTACCCACTGGAAGGATAGAACATTCACTTTCCATGCCTTGCTGTGAGGTTCTCTGGTGCAGAATTTGCTGAGCTGATGATTGGAGTGGGAGGCAAAGAGGTCAACCTTCGGGGGTGCCCCACTTCTGGGTTACAAGGGTGAAGGTTCTGTGGTCTAGCTGCCACTCATGTGGGTTTAGCAGGTTTTTGCTTAAGTTGTCTGCCAGAGAGTTTAGAGAGCCTGGCAGGAATTGTGCTAGCAGGTGTAGTTGCATGGCTGAAGCCGTGTGCCAAAGGGTCATGGCGAGCCTGCAGAGAGGATAACAGTGAGTCCCTCCCTGCTTGTTGATATACCACACCACTGTGGTGTTGTCTGTTTTGATCAATATAGGCCCCGCGGAGAGTAGGGGTCTGAAAGCTGTCAGGGTGTGCTGAACAGCTAGCATCTCTTTTTGGTTGATGTGCAGATGTATTTGATTTGGGCTCCAATGGCCCTGAATGCACCTGCTTTCCAGGTGTGCACCCCAGGCATAGTCTGATGCATCTGTGGTGAGGTTCTGGGCAGCATGGGGTTGTGAAAAGTGAAGTCCCTTGTTGTGGTTGCATACTGCTGCCCTCCAAAGAAAATATTTCCTTAGACAAGGTATCATTGGTATGAGAGTTTCCAGGTCTTGAGAGTGTTGACACCAAAGGCTTTTTAGGTACCACTGTAGTTTCCTCATATGCAGTCTGGCATATGGAATGAGTAGGATGCAGGAGGCCATGAACCCTAGAGCTTGCAGGATTTTCCTTGCGGATAACTGGGTTCTGGTGGCTAGTTGAGAGAAGTAGCCTGTCAGGTAGGCTTGTTTTTCTGGAGTAAGGAATGCCATCTGGGATGCTGTGTCCAGGCTTGCTCCCAGGAATACAATTTTTTGTGTGGGGACTAGTTTTGATTTCTTTTTGTTGATAGTATACCCCAAGGGAGGTCAGTAGGTCCTTAACAAGAGTCAGGTGCTGTAGCAGCTTTTCCTGACTGTCTCCCTGAATCAGGCAGTCATCTAAGTATGGGTAAATTTGAATATTTCTTTGTCTGCAAAAAGCAATAGCGGGAGCCAAGCATTTTTTGAAAACTCTGGAAACAGTTGATAAGCCAAAGGGGTGCACAGAGAACTGAAAGTGCATAGATCCTGCCCTGAAACATAGGTATTTCCTGCATGATTCCCTGATTGGGATGTGTAGATAGACCTCTTTTCGGTCTAGGGTGGCTAATCAAGCATCCTTGGAAAGCATTGGTAGAAGCTGCTGGAGGGTGAGCATTATGCATTTTGGTATCACCAGAAAGGTGTTTAGAATGGACAGATCAAGGATGGGACGTCATGTGTCCTCCTTTCTGGGTACCAGGAAGAGTCTGGAGTAGAAACCGTGGCCTATCTGTTCTGCAGGAACATGCTGTAATGCCCTCACAGAGAGCAGGGAAAGGACTTGCTTTTTGGCCTATGCCCACTGGTTTGGAGGAAGATCTGGGAACCCTTTTGGGGTTGGTGGAATGTGGAAATAAAATCTGTATCCCTGGGACATTATGTTGAGGACCCAGTAGTCATTGGTAATGCTGGCCCAGGTGCTTGCGTGGAAGGAGAGTTTTCCTCCCTGGGGCAAGTGCAGGTGGGCAGAGGGAGGGGGTGGAAGTGGAGAATCACTGTGAGTTCTTACCATGAGGGGGTGGCTTTGCACTCCCTGGTTTAGAAGTGGAGGAACTCCATTGCTTTTATCTCTGCATTCCCTGTGGCTGCTGTCTGGGGGGGTCTGAGCTGAACGGAGGGGGCAGGAATGGACCAGTGCTTGGAGGGGCAATGCCTAATGAACCTTGGTGGATGGACCTGTAAGAAGTCTTTAACTGTCTGCACAGATTTAGCTTTTTCTTCCATCTTTTTTAAGATCTCTTCTGCCTTGGTACCAAATAAGTAGTAACTACTGACTGCTGCCCTGCAAGATGCTTCTAGGGCATCAAAACCACATTGTAAGGTGTGCTTAGTTACTTGACTTGCAGAGTGCATTAACTCTTGTAATTCTTTATTTTCTGCATAAGCAGGAAAAGAAGATATTTTTTGTTTGAGGAGTTCCATGGTGTGCTTCTTATATTTCATCATGTGAAACTGACAATTTAATGCTCTAACAGCAAGAGTAGCAGAGGTATATACTTTTTTACCCCATCTGTCTAATGCTCGGGAATCCCTATCTGAGGGGGTGGGATTCTTAAATGAAGTTGCTTTGATTGCTTTAGGTCCTTGAGAGATGACCTCAAGGTCAGCAGTAGGATTTTTGAAAAGACATTTGTGATAGTCAGGGACTCTGTAATACCTGTCAGGTTTCCTGGGAGCAGGGGGAAGGGTGTCAGGAGTCAGGCTGACACCCTGGATAAAAACATCATCCACAACATCCAGGACAGGAGGAATGGCCAAAGGTCTGTGCTGTGGTAGATCTAAGATTTCCCTGAGTCTCTTTTATGACTGAAGATAGTCCTGACATTTCCATTGGAAATGCTCCCTTAAAGTATGTAGGGTTTCCCCAAATGAAAAATCCTCAGGTGGAGAGGCAGAAGGAATGGATTCCTCACCATTAGAATCCTCATAAGCAGAGAGGGGTTGCATATCTTCATATTCAGATGCATCAGAGTCATCGGACTCCTGTTCAGATAAAACTACTGGGGACAAGTCTCTTTTTCTTTTGGAAGGGGTAGCCTGGCTTCCCTAATAAGCATAATAAGGTCTTCTGCCATTTTAATTATTTGAGACTGAGGCAAGGAAGCAGGTGCTTGAGCTTGGGTCGTTTTTTTTTTGGGTGTGGTTCGTACCCCTAGGCCTTAGAAACTCAGTAGTTTTAGAAAGAACTGAAGAAGCGAAAGAAGTCGTTGGTGTGTGTCGAGTATCAGTAGTGAGAAGTACTTCCTCGGATGCCAGTGCCTGCTCAGTGGCTCTGGACCCATCCAAGATAGAGACATCCGCAGGATCCTTAGTCGAAGAAGAGTCTTGCGGCATACCGAACTCCGAAAGGGTCTCAGTAGCAGCCTGCAAATCCACAGAAGCGGGCATCAGGGGCTGCAAAAGCACCTCACTGAGGACCGGAGAACTGACGACTAGCTTTATGGAAGCGTTGTCAACACTTTTGGACCTGTGCAGTCTGTCTCTGTCTTTATCCTTACATTTTTTCAGAAGATCGGTAGTCGGATGGCTTAACGAAGCCATATCAGAATTCGAGGACAGAGCGAAAATATCTAGCTACAATAAGGGCCTGACGATGTATAGTTCTGGCGTTGAACAAAGCAGAAAAGTGACAGCGAGGCACGTTGTGATCTGGGCCTAAACAGGTGATACAGTAAGAATGGAAGTCTCGGTGTGGTATTTGCTTTCCAGAGGCGAGACAATTGTTAACTTTTTCTGACATCGGTTAGAGCAAGAAAAAAGGATCCCCAATGGGTACTTAGCTTTAAAAGACTTCAACTTCAATTCGGAAATGACCGGCACTCATGCGAACTGCTTCTGCTTCGGGCTCCTCGGCAAGAAAGACTGATGTAATGGTGCCAGCTGCCTGATTTTATATCACTGACAACCTGACGTCAGTCCTGGAGCGACAGCAACTGACACAGAAATACTAAGCCTCTGGTATTCTGACTGACTGAGGGCTACCCCTGGCAGGATAACTCATTTGTGATATATATACTACTAGGAAAGGAAAAGCAAAACAAGAAAACTATACCACCAAGACAACGAACAGTCCAACCTTTTATTACTTAGTGCCTCGGCTATACAGCCTTCACAGAGTAAAATAACATAAAAAGCATCAAGATTATATACATCTAAACTTTACAAAACACACCCACTGCAATTAATCAATTAAGTTAAATTAAATTACATATTTCCAGTCACATTCCTTGTTTAACCCTAAGGGTTCCAAAATGTTAAACTTTAAAATATATAGTGTCTCCTTTTTACACAGCTTAATATCCAAATTCACTAATTCCCCCAAGAATATCTCAATCTTTTCCAAAACACAACCAATAATGTGATTAGGGTTACAATTATGAAATTCAGAAAAATGACTACCAAGGGGGCTATCAATTCTAGCATTTTTTATAACTCTTAGATGTTCTTGAAAATGAACTTGAAAACTTCTACTCGTCTCACCAATGTAAAATTTATTACAGCTACATCTAAGAGCATATATGACCCCACATGTATTACAATTGAAATTACCCTTAACCAAGAATTGATGTCCATTAATATACTTAAAACTATTGATCACATTTTTGCATATAGAGCATTTATTACATGGTATAGTGCCTTTAAACATAGGCATCCCAGCACTAATATTCATTATAGGTGGTTCAAATAGATTATGCACAACCATATCTCTTAAGATTTCTGGCCCTCTTATAAGAAATCTTTAACCTTTGCGGCAGCAATTTTGTCACTAATAACATTATATGTAGTTACAAAGAAAATGTTGCTCAAATTCTCTTCCTTATTAAATACATGTTCAGCAGGAATATTACAAAAATTGTCATCAGGCCAAGAATACATTCTACCCCTCATGTTTTCATTTCTCACATTGTTTTGGACACTGGGCCACCTAAGATTCATAACCCTAACCTTAGCTTCTTTAACAATGTCCATCTTATAACCTCTATTTAGGAACATGTTTTCTGTTTCCAAAATTTCTTGTATACAGATTTCATCCCTATTGCATTGTCTATGTATCCTTAAAAATTCATTACAGGGTAGAATCTTTATTAAATGCTCTGGATGGCAACTATTACCATATAGAAACTGATTTTTATAAGTAAACTTATGTAGCCCATTATTCAGTTGGCTGAGTTTAATATCTTAAAAGCTAACTTCTGTTCCAAGCTGAATACCATCAAATTGTAGGCTCATATTATTAATTTGTAAATCTTCCACAGTGAGTAGCTGCCTCCATGGGACCATCACATAAACAAATGAGGTCATCAATAAACCTTAAATAAAGCAAAACCTGGATTTTATAGAAATTATGGTGATATATCTTGTCAAACTCAAATTTACCCATTACCAGGTTTGCATACATGGGGCAAAAGATGCCCCCATTGCGGTACCCTGCAGTTGATGGAAGACTTCCCCATTAAATGTGAAAAAAATTGTGTTTTAAACAAAAAAAAAAAACACTAAATCAATCACAAAGTGGGACATAGGGGAATGGCCCAAAAAATGAAACAGAGCTTGGACACCAACCTCATATCTGATGGTGTACAGTCTTTTCACATCCATGCATAACCAATACATAGAACTATTCCATTCTAAACCCTGTATTTTAGTTAAAAAATCTTGGCTATCTCTTGTATACGAGGGTAATCTCAAAGCATATTTCCTCAAATACTCATGCAAAAATGTACTGATAGGTTTTAAAAAATATTTTTCAGCAGACACAATAGGTCTTCCAGTCAGTTTGTCAAGGCCTTTATGTGTCTTGGGTAGACAGTAGAAGACAGCCAAATTGATGTCTTCTACACTAAACTTTCTTAACACATCATTGGAAGAAAAATAGCCCAAACGTTTTCCCTTTTCAAGCAACATCAAATATTCATCAATGGCTTTAAAATATGTATATTACATTTCTCATAAACCTCAACATCATTTAAATGCATTTAACACATATTTAAATACTGTACATAATTTAAAATCACTATTTGATTGCCTTTGTCTGATGGCTTTACAACAAAATTTCTATCTCTACAAAACTTACAAAAATGCAATCCATTGCAGTTTATCTAAATTAAAATGAACATCAGATTTATTATACATCAGTCCATTGTAATGTTTTTCTATTTCAAAATTAATAGTAGAAATATAACTCTGTATACTTATATTGGTATATGGAGGAATAAATTGACTTTTGATTTTAATTGCACTAGTATCCAATTCTGTGTACGCATTAGCAGCACTACATTCATTAACAACACTACATTCAACTTCATTCTCCTCAAATTTATCTACCAAAGAATTACATGAATAAAGAGAGTCTTCCAAGGTGTTATCAAAACATCCATCATTAGCACCATTATTTTTACTAAAAAAACTTTTAAGATGTAACTTTCTACCTAATAAAAAAATCTCCTGTTTAAGAGTGTGCAACCTGGACAAAGCAGTGGGTATGAATTTTAAACCTAGACACAACACAGATTTAACTACATGAGATACTTCACTATTCGATACATTCAACAATAAAACATCATTTATAACAGATTGTCTACTAATTCCATCTTTTTTTCTTATTAAATTGTCCTTTGTAGTTACCACCATTATTGTTCTACTGTCCCCAGTCATTTCTATCTCGTTTTCCGTGGAATTTAGGATTGGATTTATTATTTGTCTGCTGGTTGTCATTCCGAAATCTCTGTTTGAACTCTGAAGTGTTAGCAGCTTCTGGTAGTGCTGGAAAATTTTCTTGTTGACCATTAACATCAGGAAACCTTTGCTCCGGTCCTTCAGGTAAAGTAAAGGAAACAGTTGATGAGGCGGAGCTATTTAAATTACTATTATTCCTGTTGTTAGAAAATGAACGTTTACTGTTATGTTTATAAAGAAAAGCCTGTTCTAATTTATAATCATTCGTACCTCTATTTATTTATTTATTTAACTCAAATGTGATGACTGCAACAGTGAAACATGAAGAACATCGGTAGTTGCGAAAGAAGACGTCGGTTTGCATCAAGATTCGGTAATGTGAAGGACTTCCTTGGAAGCCGGTGCCTGCTCAGTGGCTCAGAACCCATCTAAGGTTGAGACGGCTGCAGGATCCTTAGTCAAAGAAGAATTTTGCGGCATACCGGACTCTGAAAGGGTCTCGGTAGCGGCCTGAGAATCAACAGAAGCGGGCATCAGGGGCTGTGAAAGCACCTCACTGAGTACCGGAGAACTGATGACCAGCTTAACGGAAGCATCGTCGGTAGGTTTGGACCTGTGCGGTCTGTCTCGGTCTTTATCGTTACATTTTTTTCAGAAGATCTGCTGTCAGATGGCTTACCAAAGCCATATTTGAGTTCAAGCACTGTAAGTGAAAATATCTGGCTACAATAAGGGCCCGACGATGGATAGTTCTGGCATTGAACAAAGCACAGAAGCGACAATGAGGAACGTCGTTGTCTGGGCCTAAACAAGTGATGCAGTAAGAGTGGAAGTCTCGGTGTGGTATTTGTTTTCCACAGGCGAGAGAATTATTAACTTTTTCTAACATTGGTTAGTGCAAGAAAAAAGGTTCCCCAATGGGGTACTTGGCTTTAGAAGACTTCAGCTTCAATTCTGTAGACGAAATTCAGGTAGCAGCCAACCGGCATTCATGCGAACTGCTTCTGGCACCACAGCAAGAAAGACTGATGTAATGGCGTTGGCTGCCTTACTTTATACTACTGATGACTTGACGTCAGTCTTCAAGTGACAGCAACTGATGCAGAAATACTAAGTCTCTGGTATTCGGGCCGGCCGAGGGCTACCCTGGCAGGGATAACCCAAATGTGATGACTGCAACAGTGAAACACAAAGAACATCATGAGGGAGAGTACCAAAGCTCATGCAGAAGAAGAATTGGGTGGAGGAGCAGAAAAGTACAGTTGTGTACACTTACCATAAATGTAGATGTTCGAGTGTATTCACTGTTGCAGTCATCACACTTGGGTTATATGCCTGCAGGTAGCCCTCAGTCAGCCCGAATACCAGAGTCTTGAGATTTGTGCGTCAGATGCTGTCGCCTCTTCCATGACGTCAGGTCGTCAAGGGTATAAAACATGCAGCCAACGCCATTACTTCAGTTTTTCTTGCCCCAGATGTCAGGAGCTCCCAAAATAGGAAGCAATTACATGGTGTGGAACACATCCAGTAAAAAGTAAATACCATTGCCATAAGATATGGCCAAAAAGAGGATAGGTAGAAAGTATAGATAAGTCAGGGGGCTGGAAGGAGGGTAACCAGGACTGCAACAGTGAATACACTTGAACATCTACATTTATGGTAAGTGTACACAACTGTACTTTATTCTTTGTGTTTTACTGTTGCAGTCATCACACTTGGGTTGATTCCCAAAGTTGAGGAAGGGTGGAGGCAGTCAAAAAGTCTTAGGGCTGGCTAGCAGGCCTTGTAAGACTGCTGTAGCAAATCCAGCTCTGGATTTAGAAAAGATAGGCAAGTGGTAATGCTTGGTGAAAGTGTGTACAGAACTCCAGGTTGCAGCTTCCAGGATGTCCCTGGTAGGGACTCCCTGTGAAATGCTGTAGAGGTTGAGGTAGCCCTAGTGGAATGGGTTCTGATCCCCTGTGTGGTAGGTTTTCCAAGGTGTTTGTAGCAAAAATGGATGCAGTGTGCTATCCATTTGGAGACGGTTTGCTTTGAAGTGGCCTTGCCCTCTGCCCCTGGAGCAAAGCTGACTAGCAGCTAGTCAGATTTTCTGAAAGGTTTAGTCCTGTCAAGGTAGAACCTAAGCTGTCTGCGCACGTACAAGGAGTGCAGGATCCTTTCCCCTTTATTCTGAGGATTAGGAAAAAAGGTGGGTAAATGGATGGATTGGTTTAAAGCCACACTGGATACCACCTTGGACATAAATGATGGGTTAGTCCTGAGGGAAACCCTGTCCGCATGGAAGATAATGAAGAGTTCCACGGCCATAAGGGCCTGCAACTCAGACACTCTTCTTGCTGAAGTGAGGGCTAGAAGTAAGGCTGTTTTCCAAGAGAGGAATTTTAACTCTGCTGAAGCAGCAGGCTCAGAGGAGGGAAGCATGAGCTTCTCTAGTACAAAGTTAAGGTCCCAGGCAGGAGTGAGAGCTCTCCTCGTGGGGTCTTAAATTGTTAGCGCCTCTCAGGAACTGTTTTACCAGAGGGTTAGAAAAGAGAGGTGGCTCAGTATTGTAATGAGCTGAGATGACAGAGTCATGAATCTTAATTGAAGAGAAGGATAGGCCTTTGTGGAGCAGCTCTGCTAGGTAATCTAGGATTTGAGGTAAGGTGGGAACGGTTGTGTCCTTCCTCTGAGAGTGGCACCAAGAGCAGTATCTTTTCCACTTTTCTGAATAGGATTTCCAAGTACTAGGCCTCCTGGCCTCAAGGATGACATTCAGCACCTGTTTGCAGAGGGTTTCTGGTGAAGTATTCAGGGAATAAGCCAGGCTGCTAGGTTCAGGGTTTGCAGCTGAGGATGCCAAATCTGGCCTTCCTGCTGGGACAGCAGAGAGGGGGTCTGATGCAGGTGTCAGAGTGGCACTGCTGTCAGACTGCATAAAAGTGGGTACCAGTGCTGGCGTGGCCAGTCTGGTGCATTCAGGATTGTCCTTGTCCTGTTCTGTTTGATCTTGACTAGTACTTGCAGAGGGGGAAAGGCATAGATAGAGAGGTTTTCCCATGTAAAGTAAAGGGCATCCACTTTCCATGCTTGGCTGTGGGGAATTCTGGTGCAAAATTTGCTAAATTGATGGTTTTGGGGGGAAGCAAAGAGGTCCACCTCTGGTGTTCCCCACCTGTGGATTAGAAGCTTGAATGGGTTGGGTTCCCGTTTCCGCTCGTGTGAGTCCATTAGATTTCTGCTTAAATAGTCTGCCAGTGACTTTTCTTTGCTTGACAGGAATTGAGTTTGCAGGTGCACTTGGTTGCTCAAGACTGTGTTCCACAGAGCCATGGCTACCTGCAGAGGGGGTGGGAATGAGTTCCCCCCTGCTTGTTTATGTACCACATGACTGTGATGTTGTCTGTCTTTATCAAGAGTTGTCTTGGAAGGATAAGGTATTTGAAGGCTGTCAGTGCATTCTGTACAGCTAACATTTCTTTTTGCTTGATATGCAGGTGCATTTGTCCTGGGCTTCATTTGCCTTAAATGCATTTGCCTGCCATGTGAGCCCCCCATGCATAGTCTGATGCATCTGTTGTCAGGGATTGGGTGGCAGGGGGGTTGAGTGAAAGGGAGTCCCTTGTGGTTGCAGGCCTCTGCCCACCAAAGGAACTCTGTCCTTAGGCAAGGAATGACAGGAATCACTGTTTCCAGGTCCTGATAATGTTGACACCAGAGACTTTTTAAGTACCACTGAAGTTTCCTCATATGCAGTCTTGCATATGGAATTAGGAGAATGCATGAGGCCATGAACCCTAGGGCTTGCAGTATTTTTCTTGCAGATAGCTGGGTTTGGGTGGCCAGTAGCTTGAAGTAATTTGTCAAATAAACCTGCTTTTCTGGGGTGAGGAATGCCATCTGGCAAATTGTGTTCAAGCTTGCTCCCAGGAATACAATTTTTTGGCTGGGTACCAGATGTGATTTTTTTTCGTTGATGGTATACCCCAGAGAAGTTAGGAGTCTCTTTACAAATGTCAGGTGCTGAAGTAGCAATTCTTGACTGTCCGCTTGAATTAGGCAATCATCCAAGTAAGGGTAAATTTGAATGTTTCTATGTCTGCAGTATGCAATGGCTGGAGCCAGGCACTTTGTGAATACCCTGGGTGCAGTAGATAAGCCAAAGGGAAGTACAGAGAACTGATAGTGCATACAGCCTGCCCTGAAACGTAGATATTTCCTGCAAGATTCCCTTATGGGGATGTGCAAATAAGCTTCTTTTAAGTCTAGGGTGACCAGCCAGGAGTCCTTGGCTAGCATAGGAAGCAGCCATTGATGTGTAAGCATTTTGAATTTTGGTACCACCAGAAAGGTGTTGAGAATTGACAGATCCAGGATGGGGCACCAAGAGTTCTCTTTTCTGGGAACCAGGAACAGTCTGGAGTACAAACCCTGTCCGCTTTGCTCTGTTGGAACAGGTTGAATAGCCATGATACTGAGAAGAGAAAGTACTTGCTTTTGGGCCTCTGCCCACTGGTTTGGAGGAAGGTCTGGCAATCCACTTGGGATTGGCAGTGAGAGGAAGTAGAATCTGTATCCCTGGGATACAATGTTTAAGACCCATCGGTCCTGGGTAATGTATTCCCAGTTTTTTGCATGCAGGGTGAGTTTTCCTCCTAGGGGTGCAAGTACTTGGGCATGGCTGGGAAGGATGAAGGACAAGTCATTGTGAACTTTTTCCATAAGAGGGTGGCTTACCACTCTGTTTTTGAGGAGGGAGCACTCCATTGTTTAGATCTGTGCATACCCTGAGACTGTAGTCTTTGTGGTCTGTTACTCCTGGGTTTGGACTGAGAAGGCCTGGGAGGGACTGGAAAGGACCAGTTTTTTGAAGGGTAATGCCTACTGAATCTAGGTGTCTGTACCTGTAAGAAATTTTTAACAGTTTGCATAGATTTAGCTTTTTCCTCCATCTTTTTAAGAACAACTTCTGCTTTTGTGCCAAACAAACATTCTTGGTTTAACGGAGCATCTAGTAATTTTGCTTTGACATGGTCTGGCAAGATTTGTTCCTTCAGCCAAGCATGCCTTCTCAGAACAGACCCAGTGACAGCATCCCTGCAAGATGCTTCTAAGGCATTGAAACCACACTGCAAAACATGTTTACCAACTTGGTTTGCAGAATGCATTAGCTCTTGTAAATCTTTATTCTCTGCACAATCAGGAATCAACAACATTTTTTTGTTTAATTAGTTCCATAATATGCTGCTGGTACTTCAACATGTGAAATTGGCAATTTAAAGCCCTGATGGCAAGAGTTGCAGAGGTATATACCTTCTTACCCCATCTGTCTAAAGCCCTAGAATCCCTGTCCAAAGGGGTAGGATTTTTGGCTGTAGTAGCCTTAATACCTTTAGGTCCCTGGGAAATAGTCTCTGGAAATGCAATAGGATCTTTTAAAGAGAAATTTGTGAGAGTCAGGTACTTTGTAGTACCTGTCAGGCTTTCTAGGAGCTGGAGGTAAAGTATCAGGGGTAAGACTTGATTCCATGAAGACATCATCTACAATATCCAGGACAGGGGGTACAGCTAGAGGCCTGTGCTGTGGCAAGACTAAAGATTCCCCAAGTCTCTTTTTGGACTGAGGGTAATCCTGGCATTCCCAGCGGAAATGCTCTCTTAGAGTATGCAGGGTTTCACCGAAAGAAAAGTCCTCTGGGTGGAAGGCAGAGGGAATGGAATCATCTGCATCTGAATCCTCATAGGTAGATAAGGGAATGTCCTGGTAATCAGAAGGGTCAGAGTCATCGGACTCATGATCTGTAGAATCAGAAAGGAAAATCACCTCTTTGTCTTTTAGAGGGGGAAGGCTGGTTTCCCCTGACTAAAGTAATAAGGTCTTGAGCCATTCTAAGCATTTGTTTCTGTGGCATGGGAGTTTGAGAATGTGCTTTGGTCGTCGGTTTTCTAGGCGTAGTGCGAACTCTGGGCCTGAGAAATTTGGTAGTTTTAGTTAAAAATGAAGTAGTCGGTTTAATATGAACATCGGAAGGTCTGAATACACCCTCAGAAGCCGGTGCCTGCACAGCGTCTCCTGACCCATCCAAGGTAGAGACATCTGCAGGTTCCATAGTCGAAGCATCTTGTGGCATACCAGACTCCGAATCGGTCTCAGTAGAGGCCTGCGAATCTGTAGAAGCAGGTTATCAGGGGCTGCGAAAGCACCTCACTGAGTAGTGGCAGACTGGCGACTAGCTCAACGAAAGCGGCGGTGGCGGTTTTGTACCTATGAGGTCTGTCTCTGACTTTATCCTTACGTTTTTTCAGAAGATCGGTAGTCGGATGGCTTAATGAAGCCATTTCGGAATATGGAGAACAAGAGCAAAAAAATTTAGCGACAAAGATATCCCGACGATGAATAGTTTGGGCATTGAACAAGGCACAAAACAGACAGCGAGGAACGTCATGGTCTGGGCCTAAACAGGTGATGCAGTAAGAATAAAAATCTCTGTGAGGTATTTGCTTTCCACAGGCAAGACAATTGTTAACTTTTTCTGACATCGGTTAGAGCAAGAAAAAAGGATCCCCAAGAGGGTACTTAGCTTTAGAAGACAGGTTTGAAACTCGAATAATGAAAATTTCAGGATGCGGCCGACTGACACTTGCAAACTGCTTCTGCTTCGGGCTCCGCTCGGTAAGAAAAGCTGATGTAATGCTGTCAGCTGCATGTTTTATACCCCTGATGACCTGACGTCATGGAATAGGTGACAGCATCTGATGCAGAAATCCCAAGACTCTGGTATTCGGGGTGACTGAGGGCTAGCTGCAGGCAGTTAACCCAAGTGTGATGACTGCAACAGTGAAACACGAAGAACATCATTCTCCACAAACCCATGCAAAATAGCCCTGGCAAAACCAACTCTGGACCTGGAAATGCTATCTAACTTATAGTGTTTTATGAAGGTATGAACACAACACCAGGTAGTTGCTTCTAGGACAGAACAGGTGTCTAAGTTCTTACAAAAGACACCAGAGGAAGACACTGCTCTAGAGGAATGTCCTCTAATAGGTGAGGGGAGAATCTTCCCATGAGACACATAACAAAAGGAAATAGTCTTGGAAATCCAAGTGGAAATAGTCTGCTTAGAAACAGGCTCGCCCAGGGCCCTTGGGTGACAGGAAACAGACAGGCTGTCAGATTTCCCAATTGGTTTGGTTTTATCTAAGTAATGTCCGAGTTGCCTGTGCACATCTAAGGTGTTTAGGATCCTTTAGCTAGAGGATTGAGGAGAAGGGTAAAAGGTGGAAAGATTGATGGACTAATTGAATGATTACTTATTTACCACCTTGGGCATAATGGAGGGATTAGTGTGTACAGATACCCTATCCCTGTGAAAAAACATGAAGGGGAAAGAAGACATTAGAGCCTGTAACACAGAAACCCTTCCAGCAGAAGTAATAGCCATGAGAAAAACTTTTTCCAGGTGCAGCGTTTCAGTGAAGCAGAACTTGCTGGGTTGAAAGGGTCCAAGGTAAGTTTTTCTAAGATAAAGTTGAGATCCCAAGGAGGGGGAAGTAGTTTCCCTGATGGTTTGATGTGAAGGATGCCTTTAAAAAAAAAAAGTTTAACTTCCAACCTGGAATCTAAATGGGGAGACATAGGCAGACATGCAGAGATAGCAGAAAGGTGAGCTTTTACTGAGGTGTATGACAGTCCATTCTTCAGTAATTCACACAGGTAGGACAGAACCACTGGAACATCCACTAGCAGTGGTTGTAAATCCTTTTTAAGGCACCGGATGGAAAACCTTTTCCATTTGGAAACACAGGATTCCCTAGTACTGGGTTTTCTGGCCTCCTGCAGAACTTCTAGCACGTCCTCAGAGAAAAGGTGTCTGAAGGGAATCAAAACCCTATCACCCACAGGGTCAGTTGCATAGCTGACATCTGTCGGTCTAGTAAAGTTCCCTTGCCCTGTGTGAGTAGGTCCATTCTGTGGGGTAACTTGTAGTGATTGCCCTTGGCTAAATCCAGAAGAAGGGGGAACCCAATGCTGTCTTGGCCAAAAGGGGGTCTCCAGCAAGATTTTTGGTTGCTCCTGTTGGATTTTCAACAGGACCTTTTGGAGAAGTGGGAAGGGGGGACTGCATATAGAAATATCCCCTTCCAAGAGAAAGACAGGGCATCCACCTTCCATACCAGGGGATCTGGACCCCAGCACAAAACATGGGAAGTTGTCTGTTCATGGGGGAGGCAAAGAGATCTACCTGAAGTGTACCCCATCAATGGACCATGTCCAGAAACACATCCCTGTGTAACATCCATTCATGGGAGTGAGTCATGGACCTACTCGGTGTGTATGCCACAACCTTCTGGGTCATGGGTATGTAAACTGCCAGGAGGGTGAGTTGACTCTGGGCAGCTAACTCCCAGGCCTGTAAAGCCAGTCTGCACAGGAGGTAGGACTTTGTCCCTCCCTGTTTGTTTACATAACAGAGGATTGTGGTATTGTCTGCAAACCATCTTAAAACTCCTGGGGAAAAGAAGAGGTTTGAAGATTTGTAGAGCAAAACTCAGGGATCTCATCTCCTTTACACTGATTTTCTCCCTTTCCTGGGTGGGAGACAAGACATCTCTGACCCTCCATGAGTCTAGGGTTGCTCCCCATCCGATGTCTGAAGCATCCATGTACAGCTCCCGAGTGGGAAGAGGTGGCTGCAAGGGTATGCCTGGATTCCTTGAAAATTGTTGGATCCAACAGTGTAACTTCTTTTTCAGGCAAGGCAGGAGTGGGATAACAAACTCCAGTGACACCATGAAGGAGGTTCTCCTTTAAGATGTCTGGAGTCTGAGACTGGAGAAGAAGGTCATCTAAGTATGGAAAAATCTGTATGCTCTGTAGTCTGTAGAAGGCTATGACAGGAGCTAAGCATTTTCTGAAGACCCTTGGGGCCGCAGACCATCCAAAGGGCAAGCCACAAAATTGAAAATGTAAGGAAGCAATAGCAAAGTGAAGAAAATTCCTGAACTGAAGATGAATGGGAACATGAAGATAGGCACCCTTCATGTCTAGTGACACCATAAAGGCCTAAGGAAGGATGAGAGGAAGAAGCGTGGATAGGATTAACATCTGAAAGGTAGGAACCTTCAGAAAGGTATTTGGACGGGACAGATCTAGAATGGGTCTCCATGGACCATCCTTCCTGGGTACCAGGAACATCATGGAGTGGAACCCTTTTCCTACCTGGGAGAGCGGCACTACCTGAATGGTGTATTGAGAAAGGAGGGTGGAAATAACCTGGGGAGAGAGTTCCAGTTGTTGTTTTGAGGTTGTGGAATACACCTGAAGGGGGGAGGAGTCTTCCACACACAAAGTATCCTAGCAGGATGATGGATAGGACCCAAGAGTCCTGTGTTATCTCTTTCCAAGCAGAGAGAGAGGTGAACGGACAGAGGTGTTACTGGTCAGGGAGGCGGGTAGTCACATACTACCTGTCTTAACCTGAAAGGGCTATTTCTGTGTGGGAGTAGAGGAGGCAGATTTAGAGGTAAATTGTTTCCTAGCATCTCTCTTACCTCTGGATGATTGGGGCCTGGAAGACTTCCTTGCAAATGTGATCTTGGTAGGGTAGTTCCTCTGAAACCTGGGCACCAGGGAAACAAAAATATGTTTCAGGTCTTGCAGCTCCTTGACTTCTCCTGTAGAGACTTAAAGAGTTCTGCAGCAGAGGTACCAAATAATACCTTGTTGTCCAGGGGGACATCCATCATTTTTGCCTTAATGTCATCAGGCAAAGGTTGGAGCCCAAGCCAAGAATACCTCCTCAGGACTGATGCCTCCACAGCATCATAGCTACACTTTATGGAATGCCATGTAGCCTGAGCTGAGGATTTAAGGATGGAAGACAGCTTGGCTTTAGTTGGGGAGTAAGGAAGCTCAGAAAGTAGTTTACCAGTGTCTGAGAGAAGGGCCAAGGAATCTTTGGCCATATGGGTCTGGTAGTTAATGGCCCTGAAAGCCACAGTAGCTGACGTATAAAACTTTTTTCCTATTCTCTCTATGACTTTACTCTTCTTATATGAGGGAAGTGGAAGGTAGCATCTTGGAGGCCTTGTCTGGAGACATTGAAATGGTAGCAGGGTCTGCAGAGAGACATGAACAGGAATTTGGAATCTTCCAGCACTTTATAAAATCTATTTGGCCTTTTGGGGGCAGGAGTTTGAGAAACAGAGCACTTTAAAGCTGCAGCAAAGGCATCCAGGAAGGCTGGCAGAACAGGAGGTATGGCAGATGGGGAGGGGAGTCCATCTGCAGTAGGTCATAATACCTTTTCTGGATGTCTGACACTTGACAACAATCTCATTTTAAAAACTCCTTCATTTTAAGAATGCTTTCCCCAAATGAGCTATTCTCCCCAGGGGAATCAGTGCCATTAGATTCTTCTTCTGGGGAGGCATAACCCAAAGGAGAAGAAATTTGGGCTAAATAAGCAAAAGTTTCGGCCCCAAAAGAATTCTCATCATCTGAGGAATACTCCTCAGAAGTTCTCTTTTGTTGTGTAGAGGGAGGAGGGAGAAGGGAGAGAGAGATGTGGATTGTCTCAGGGCCATAAAGGAGTTGAACAGGCCTTGGGGAAAAAGCCTGCCAAATCCGCTGGTTGTTCCTGAGGAGCAGGAGACATGTTTTGTTTTAATTTTCTTCTTTTTCAGAATCTCCATTTGGTGGAAGGTGGATGGGCCTGATGTCAACCTACACTCCACAATGTTTGTAGGAACATCTTCAAGCACAATGATTTGTGTAATGGCATACAGGCTTTCAGTCACAACGAGTCGAGGTTACCCCCATGCCCGATTCGGACGCCTGTGTTTCCTCTGAGGACATGATGGTAGAGTCCTTCATGGCCTCCACACTGGTAACTATTAAAGGAGTGCCTACAGACTCTGGAATGGTCTCCGGGCCAACATCAGCCTAAGGAGACATGTCTGGACCAGAGGGAGCAGTGGATAAATCAGGCCTCGATTTTTTGGCTGCCTTAGCTTGCGGCTCACCTGAAGGGCTCAATGTAACTTCAATATCATGCATGAGATGTTTTAGACACTGATTTTCCAGGTATAAATTTAAAGAAGCTAACCGACTACACAGGGTCTTGGGAACAAAAGCGTTGCAAGTAGTATGGTCATGATCAGGGCACAGGCAAAACAGACAAAGACTGTTGAGAGTCCTTACATGGAATCTGCCTTCCAAACTGACACTTGTCCTTCCTAGATGACATGTAATCACAAAAACACACAATAGCCAAAAGATAAGGAAAACCCCCAACAGGGCACTTATTTGAACCAAGGTTCGCAACTTGTTTGACAAGCAATGACCAGAGCAGATGATCGGACAGGAGGTAGAAAAGTTCTGAGGTCTGGTATGTGCTGACGTCCTCTTTATACCCAATGTCATTTTATGACTGACATACATTCTGTTTTTGTGCAATGTTGCACGTACCTCACAGTAGCACTAGACTTTTGCATACTGGCTGGATGTATGAGCCAGCTGGAAGCAGACTCCCTCATGTTATGAATACTGCAACATATGAACAGAAGGACATCTTCAGGTACATAGTTGGTATGCAAACTGGGAACCACAGTACAGTCTACGATTCACAAAACTTTGAATTTGGACTACAAACTGGAGTATGGATAAGGATTTATGGGGGCTGAATTGTGGAGGACACTTGCAAAATGCAGCAGAATGGCACCTAAATTCCAAGAAGTGATGATGATGATGATGGGTTGCTGGTGTAACAACTGATCAACAGCATCACCATTACTTAACATAATTCCCAGCAGAGCCACAGCTTGATCTAGTGTCATAGGCAGGGCCCTCATACCTTCCAACTGTCCAGATTTTCACAGAATGTCCAGATTTTTGCCTCATATTTTGTGGTCTATTCCTCATTAAATTTGTGTTTTTCTGGAAAATCACTGGGATGATCTGAGGATTGAAGTCACTAAATAATGACATGCATTTGAGTTTCAGACTTCAAAACCTTGAGAAAATGTATATTAATACAAACCAGTAAAAGTTTATAAGAGCAATATTTAACATCTGTCCCTATTTTTGAACCTTTGCCTCCTCCATTTTAAGCTTTATCCAAATGTCTTACACTAAAAAGTTGAGAGGTATGAGGAGCTCTAGACTGCCCCTCCTCAAATCAAAGCTGAGGACTGAAAAAAAAATTCCCCCCAAAATATCTTTTACTCTAGACAAGCTACTCTGCTACAGTTACTAACATACTGAGCTCCACAGATGCAGTATCAGCTTTTATTAAAGAAGCTGCAGTTATCACCTATGGCTTCTTATATGAATGTTGGTACTGCACTCAATCCCCCAATGGCAACTGCCAAGTACTCCCCCCGACAGCTTGTTCCTGGACTAGACTCCCCACTTTGCCCCATTCTAGTTATAGTTCTGCTTTAAAGAATCTGTAAAAGTAATAAAGGGATGACAACAGACATCCTGAAGAAGAGGGACATGCACAAAAGCACAGTGCCACAACCACATCTAGTCCACTCACAATTAAGTGATGCAGTGAGCTTCTACCAATAGGAACTGCAGCTGTACCCAATCCCATCATTTGTATGGTATCCTAATGACTCTCAGTCTGCACTCAAGGCAACACTAACCAAACCTTTATGAAGTGGCTCTTGCCATGATATGGACAAGAAGCGAGTCATCCTCTCTCTCACAGCAAGACTGATAACTGTAAAAGCAGCATGACAACCCATTAGTAGAATCATGTTGCCAAACAGGTGCATAACAATGTGCAAACAAAACTGCAGAACCCTGCAAAAATTGCTATGACGTCTCTGAGCCTGTCCTCACAATCAACAAAGATACTGCCACCGTGGAAAGAATTTCATAGACAGGTTCATCTTCTAACGTTAGAAGTCAGTAAATAAGTCTCAATGATTTGTACTCATCATACTTTATACTTACAGAAGAGTTAAATTAAGGGCACAGGCAGAGCAGCACAGAGGGGATACAGTCAGTACCCTCGGTGTATATCCATATCTATGTTACTTTACTATACGGTCCTTGTGTGCCCTGTATGAAAGTTTCATGATTCAAGTTTATGAATCATACTATCAAGATGGCAAACTACCTACATGGTATATGGTCCCTGTATGTGGCTGCACACTTTATAATCTTAAGAAAATGTGGTGGAATGGTTGCATTAACCCCTCCCATTACACCTTAGTAATATGCCCATACCGAACCTTACTCCTAACTATGCACCTTACCTTAAAAATCCTTCCCATAAAACTACAACTACATAAGACAACTCAGACACTTAACACACAAGCATGCACACACACACACACGAAACACTAACTCTATCCCCTCATCAGAACCCACGTCTAATCCTAAAGTGCACGCATGACGCACACTGATACAAATATCCACCTGACTAAAAAGCCACTTATCTTTGTCAACCAAACCGGCTATCATTCAATTAGATGTTCTCACAAATGACACTGCAGTTTACTTTGTCGACCAAATAAGCATTTGACCAAGAGAACTGTAACTATAGCTAAACACAGAGGCGCACACAAATTAAATATCTTATACTGTAGACATAGGGAAGGAGAGACCCCATATAGATTCCCTTTATACACTTTTTTCTTTATTTTTAGTTTAAATCTTTTCCTATTTAATTCTGTTGTGTTTTACTTAGCATAATGTTGCATTGTATTTTTTTATTTCTGGGGCTAGCTTGTCAATAATGTTCATAGGTTCAACCTAAGGCATTTATAAGCCTAGCCCTTATATGAAAAATACTGTGCCCATTAGTTTGTTGTGCCTCTGTCCAGCAGTGACACAGATATGATTCCCCATCCACAGGTCTAGATTTCTCTTGAACAGAGTCAGCGAGGTGCTCTGCCTCACATGGACCGATTTTATTCCACAGCATAGGAGTCTCTGAGTGATAAATCTATCCCTCCAGCACGTCCTATTTATATCCGTATAAGGTTTAAGTCGCTTGCTCTAGTGCTTTTGGTGGATTTGGATTTTTGAGGTGGAGCATGTCCATTAATTCCGGGTTGGACATGGCCTTGTATGTCAGGCACATGTCACCTCTTAGCAGACGGTATGCGACTGAATAGAGCTGGAGTTTCTTTAATCTGGCAGCATATGACAGATTTTGGAGTCCCTTTATCCTTTTGGTGAGGAACTTTTGGGGTCTCTCCAATTGCTGCAGATGTCTGGTGAGATGCATCCCGAATGGGGCATTGTACTGATCATTGGTCTGATAAGTGAAGAGTACAGGGAACAATGACTCACTAGATCTGGATGTGAATCCTTCATGATCAGGTGGGGAATGTAGAAGGGCTTTCTAACCACTCTAGCAACGTGAGTGTCAAAGAAAGCCACTGTCCAACCTGGGTCCCCCAGGTCCCTATAACCTCTTCTGTGCTTAGTGGATTGCCACCCTGGCACCAGCTATCTGTTTCCGTGAGTCCCTTCTGAAGGATATCCACTTTCCACTATGGCGCCCAGTTTGCAGTCGAACTTTGTCAGCCAAAGTCCTCCCATGTTGGCCTGTACTTCCTGTGGGACACCACTGCCAGCAACTCTAACCCTGTGGGTTCTGTCCTTACCCATCTTGTGACATATGGGTTTACATTTAAGCTGGTAAGTTTTCTACAAATAGTAGGGGTATTGTGTGCAAGGTCAAGGTAGGCTGTATGGACTGCCTTTCCTCATCAATGGCCTTGGTGACTGTTAAAGGCATGATCTTCCCTTGACAAAGCCAAACTGGGTCGGGTCCAATGTCTGCAAGTCCCCTATATCTTTGTTTATGAGCTCCATTATGATCCTCTCCATAGCTTTGCAGACTAGACTTGTTAAGCTTATGGGGCGTAATTACCAGGGTCCGTGAGAGGCGCCTGTTTAGAGGGGGACCACAGTTGCCGCCCGCCCGCCACCCCACGTATCCTGTGGTAAGGCTGAGATTAAACAGCGGGTTTAATTCCTCATTTGACACCATCCGGTCCCATTGATGCTGTGTTTTAGCTTTAGAGAGGGATAGTTATCTCTCCTTGCACTGAACCTGTCTGCCAGTATGTTGGCAATGTCTGTGGGTTCAGTGATTTTGTATCATTTTGGACTAATTCTGAGCATATCTGGGAGTTTCCAGCCAGGTTCCTAACATAGCTGAAAAAGGCCTTATGATTGTCCTTTGAATCCATGGCAATTTTTCTCTCAAAATTGGCCTTAGTTGATTTTATGAGTGTTTTTACTAATAATGATCAGGGTGACTTCCTTATGGATTTTGTTCTATCATGTAATAGCTTTCTCCTCTTATTGTAAAGTTTGTTAATGGCTGGGGTCCACCAGACTGGACGAAGAGTCTTGGTTTTATTTGGGATTGCCTGATCCATGCAGTCCTGGAGGTGTTTATAGAAGGCATTTGTAAGGGCTTCCACAGCTTGGGTTGTGGTTTCCTCTGGCTCAGGGGCCTTGAAGGATACCACACCAGTCTTGAGTAGTGTGAAGTTTGCTTTAGAGAAGATCTTCACTATGGTCTTTTTGTTTGGGGTGGGGGGATGTGGATTTCCAGTGAGATTAGTTTATGATCAGATCTCACCAATGAAGGATATACGTGGAGCATTTTGTCCCCATGTTTGTGACAATGAGATCTAGTATATTTTCTCCTCTCGAACAGTGACTAGCTGTTCCATGGCATTTGAATTTATGAACTCCAGGAACCGTTGGGCTAGAAAGTTAGGGCTTGAGTAATGTTCCCAGTCTATATTCGGGTAGTTGAAGTCACCTAATATGATGGTGTTTGGAAATACATTTATACCCTCCAGTGTCTTCAGGAAGGCTGTGTGGGGTTCCTGAGTTTGAGAGGGTGGCCTGTAGCATGCTACAATTTGTAGAGCAGTTTTGCCTATGGTTAGTTGCACCTGGATGGTTTCCGGCAGCGTTGCCACCAACCTGGAGGTGTGGGTATCCTTTATGAATATGGATACACCCTCCTTTTGTGGTGTGGTCCGGGTTTTGGGGCCGAACGCATGATATGAGGTAAAACCTAATAGTGCCGGGTGCTCTCAGGAGCCTTGAACCAGGTTTCAGTTACAGCACAGACATCGATGTTCTCCATACTGAGAAGGGCCTCGCATTTTGAGGTTTAGACTTCTGGCATTGAGCAGCATTACCCTCAGTTTCTTCCCATTTTGTTTTCTAGGGTGGTAGGTTTAGAATTTGAGCCTTGCCTAAAAAGGCACTATGGGGTGGCAAGAGCCTTAGCCAATATCCGAATCCCAGGGTGACAGGTGCAAGCCGTCCCTTGTGAAAGGGCTTGTCAAGCATGTCATCCCAGGCAGACAGACACTGGATCCCCTTTGAATGACACCAGACATTAAGCCAATTGTTAAAGCTGATCATCTTGTCTCTATATTGTGGCATCATTCTTGGTGAAGGAAGGATACTGCTCAGGGTTAGGGTCATACCTGCCTGGGCTACATAATCAGAGAGCTCCTCTATGTCTCTTTTCATGTAGTCCAGGGAGGTACGTCTCAGGTCATTCACACCAGCATGGACAATGACTGTGTCATATTTGTACTTGCCGTGACCCGAAAGTGCTTGTGTTATGTGGCGGATTCTATGGACCGATAGGCAGCTTACTGTGACCCTCTCCTTGTTCAGCCTGGTGAGTGGGACGTCAGTGTGTCTGACTATGGAGTCACCTATGACAAGTATGTTTGGTGTTGTATTTGGCCTTAAGGGCTGTGACTGCTTTGCACACTGCTTTTGTGGTTTATGTGTTGCTTGTGGGGTGTCTTGAGGTAGCAGTTGTTTGGGTGTCTGCTTTGGAGGCCTCTGCTGTTTAAGTACATTTTTACTCAGAGCCTCTGAGTATGTCTGTGTGTTTATGTGTTTGATTCAGTAGAGTGGTAGCATTATGTGAGGCTGGTTTTGTGGTGTGTGTAGTTGCCTTCTCCTCCTGTCTGGTCTTGCCAGTCCTGAGTTGAGAGCTCAGCCTCCAGTTTGGCTAAATAGCTGCATCTCTCGCAAGTATTTGTGTTATGTGGGAGGAGGAGAGGGTTGTCTGTGTACATGAGGCAGTTATAACATTGCCTCAAGATTCCCAGATTCACCAGCTGGACCAGAGAGGAGATTGACAACTGACCTTTGGACATGCTAGAATAATATTGGGAAATCCTTAATTGAAGACAAGGGCCAGTGGGGAGTGAGGGTGTAGTGCTTTTAATTTTTAGTGCTGACTTATATAATTGCTTTAGTGAGCAAGTGCCAGGTAACTTGAGTGCAATGTGTTACAAGTAACTAAATGCAAAAACAGTAACTTTCTTTCAAGTGAAACAAGGAAATAAGTACAGTAAGCAATGCAGATATCACTAGTGATCCACAGAAGCTGAGAAGTTGCGTATTAGGTGGAATTAGCTTCCAGGAAATAACAAGCAAACAAACAACAAGCATATAAACAAAGCTAGATTCAGCAGGCCTGGATCTAGTCTATGCTAGAGCAAACAAGGTGTACCAATTTCAGTAAGATACAGTTCAAATATTCAGGCACTATAAACCTTTAACCAGAAATTCCCAGCTCAGAAGGGCAGAGTCCAGCCTCTTCTCCCACAAGAGTGCAGACCACAAACCTTCTTAATGTAAAATAACTGGCCTGAAGCCCAAGTGCCTAAACCAGAACTAATACACTTGGACACTGGGCTCTCAATCAGCAGTTCCCAACTTAGAAGGATGAAAGCTACCTGTCCTGCCACCACAGTGCTTGCCGCAAACCTTCCTAATGTAAAACAACTGGTCTGAAGCCCAAGTGCTTAATCCAAAAGACTTGAATGATAGCTACACTTTAATCAAGTTACAACCAAGCAGTAATAAATACCATTGAATACTTTAGAGAATGTCTGGATTAGTGCTCAAGTTACACAAACAAAGCTAGATCCAGCAGGCCTGAATCCAGTCTATGCCACAGCAAACAAACTTCAGTAAGAAACAGTTCAGATATGCATGCACTATAAGCCTTTAACCAGAAATTCCCAGCTCAGAAGGGCAGAGTCCAGCCTCTCCTCCCACAAGAGTGCAGACCACGAACCCTCTTAATGTAAAATAACTGGCTTGAAAGCCCAAGTGCTTAAACCAGAATTAATACACTTTTAGAATAACAGACACTGAGCCCTCAATCAGCAGTTCTCAACCTAGAAGGATGTAAGCTACCTGTTCTGCCACAACAGTGCAGACCACAAACCCTCTCAGTGCAAAACAACTAACAAGTGTTTAAACCAAAAGGCTTAGAATGAGTTACACCAAGCAGTAATAAATACAATTGAGTATTTTAAGATGATGCAAAAGTAAAAAGAAGTAGGTAGAAACACAAGTACAGTAAAAGCAGATGAAATTTTTTTTTTTTTTTTTCACAAGTGCTGAGATCAAAGAAACAGATTTGAGTGCTGAAACTAGAAAACTGGCTAGTTATAAGAAAAAAAAAAGCTAGAAGGCTTCCCTCAAACACAGAAGGGCTTGGGGGCTCAGAAGCCTACAAATATAGTCTGTACCACTTAACAAGAAAGGCAGGAAATAAGATTAATTTTTTTTTTTCCTATTTCCCAGATGCTCTCTTTGTACACAGTAGGAGTGCCTGAAATCAGAATATGATCTCACTGCACTCAGTTGAGTGAGCAAATGAGATGGGCCCAGAGGCAGGCTGAGGGGCGGGCAGTTTCAATGCCACTAAGATTAACACCAAAACAAAAAAGAGCAGAATAACTTCAGTTAAAAATTCCTTCAACACTCCTTCATACACAGTTTAAATCAAATTAAATACTGTATATTTTTAAAACAAAAGTGCAGATAAAGGTACTTAAATTCTCTTATACGTCCAGTTGAATATAACCAAGTTCTAGCTGGCCAAGCTGAGGTTTTAAAGCAGGAATTATTTCACATGCACCAGTTTAAATATGCAAGGACAGGAAATCAAAGAATGTGGCTACCCCCACACCTGTAATTACTAGCAAATAACAAAATTCAGCCAACACTAGCTTCAGTTCAAGTGACTGAAGAGCAGAATAACTTCAGTTTTCTAACTGTATGGTTCCAGTTCATGTTTCACTGTACACTTTATTGGTTTCATTTATATCTTTCTGTTCTAATTTGGTAAATCTCACTTCAATGGTTTTGAGTTACGTGGATGTACTTATTATTTTCATGGCCCCAGCGCTCTTTTGATATTAAGTGTGTATATTTTTAGGACTAGGGCTAAGTTAAGGTTACTGAGCACCAAGTGGTTATAAAAATATCCATAATCTGTGACAGAACAACATTTTTTATACTGATTTATGAAATATCTATAAAATGTGACAGACAAATATTTTGTCACACTCATTTATCAGTGTCTATTGCTAGGACATACATAATTAAATTTATAGGTAACCATCTAAAATGCTGGGACCTGCTTTTGCAAGTTCCGTAAATGAGTGGATACAAAAATGGATTTATATATACTAAGCCACAGATTGCCACTTCTTGGGGCACTCCCTTTTCTCCAAGGTATGGTGATTTCAGGGGTTGGCATATATAAGTTTGGGGTGTGTGGAGAGCTTAACCCCCATGTCAGGGGTGCATGGGAGCTTGCCCCCTGTAGAAATAAAGTTTAAAGAAGAGCAATGTTTGAAATTCGCTCTTCTCCTGCCTCCTGCATTTCTGGTCCTTGTTTTTTTTGGGTAGGGAGCCATATGTGTATCTAGTTTCTACTATGTGACCCCCCCCCCCCCGCTGTGTAATTACTGGTTGAAGTCCTACCCGGATGAACACAATTAGTCAAATAATCAACCCAATAAAAATGTTACATTTTTGTATTCATTCTTTTGATAACCAGGAAGGTGAGATGGTCTACCTACCCCTTTTCAGACACGAGACAACAAAAGTACAGTTGTGTACACTTACCATACATGAAGATGTTAGAGTGTATTCACGGTTGCAGTCATCACATTTGGGTTATCCCTAGCCAGGGAAGCCCTCAGTCGGCCCAAATACCAGAGGCTTAGTATTTCTGCGTCAGTTGCTGTCACTCCAGAACTGATATCAGGTTGCCAGTGTTATAAAATCAGGCAGCCGACACCATTACATCAGTTTTTCTTGCCCTGTCAGGAGCTAGGGAGCTAGGTTATGGTGGAAGAACACCATCAGTAGAAAGTAAATACCAAAAATTCCTTGTAATTACAGAGAGAGAGAAGACAAGGGGGATGGAGGGAGGGAAACCATGACTGCAGCAGTGAATACACTCGAACATCTACATTTATGGTAAGTGTACACAACTGTACTATGTTCTTCGTGTTTCACTGTTGCAGTCATCACATTTGGGTCAATTCCCAAAGCTGAAGAAAAGGGTGGAGGCAGTCAAGAAGACTGGGGGCTGGCTAGGATGCCCTGCAAGACTGCGGTGGCAAAGCCTGCCATGGATTTGGAGAAGATAGGCTGTCTTCCAAGAGAGAAATTTTAACTCTGCTAAAGCTGCAGGTTCAAAAGAGGGCAGGCTGAGCTTTTCCAACACAAAGTTTAGGTCCCAAGCTGGGGTAGGAGCTCTTCTGGGTGGCCTCAAGTTGTTAGCCCCTCTTATGAACTGTTTGATGACAGGGTGTGAGAAAAGAGATGGCTCTGTGCTGAAATGAGCAGAGATGGCAGAGGCATGAATTTTAATAGCAGAGAAGGATAGACCCCTGTGTAGTAAGTCTGCCAGGTAATCCAGGATGAGAGGTAGGGAGGGCTGTGCCATTCCAGCTCCCTTAGCCTGGATCCAGGAGCAAAACATTTTTCACTTGTCAGCATAAGACATTCTAGTGCTGGGGCGTCTGGCCTCACGTATAACATCTAGAACTTGCTTGCTTAGACTGGCAGCTTGTGTAGAGGTCAGGGAATAAGCCAGGCTGCCAGACTGAGGGTCTGCAATTGGGGATGCATAAAATCTCCATTCCTCTGAATCAGCAGTGTTGGGATCTGAGGTAGGTGCCATGGTTGGCAAGGGTGACAGGCTGCGCAGCAGTGGGTACCAGTGGTGGCATGGCCAGTCTGGGGCAATCAGGATTGCCCTTGGTTTTTCCTCCCTTATTTTGAGCAGTACCCTTGAAATGAGTGGTAGATGGGGGAAATGCATAGACCAAGAGGTTTACCCACTGGAAGGATAGAGCATCCACTTTCCAGGCCTTGCTGTGAGGTTCCCTGGTGCAGACTTTGCTGAGCTGATGACTGGAGTGGGAGGCAAAGAGATAGACCTTCAGAGTGCCCCATTTCTGGGTTACAAGGGTGAAGGTTCTTGGGTCTAGCTGCCACTCATGTGGGTCTAGCAGGTGTCTGCCAGAGAGTTTAGAGAGCCTGGCAGGAATTGTGCTAACAGGTGTAGTTGTATGGCTGAGGCCGTGTGCCAAAGGGTCATGATGAGTCTGCACACAGGATAAGAGTGAGTCCCTCCCTGCTTGCTGATATACCACATCACCGTGGTCTTGTCCATTTTGATCAGTAGAGAACCCGGGGAGAGTAGGGGTCTGAAAGCTGTCAGGGCATGCTGAACAGTTAACATTTCTTTTTGGTTGATGTGCAGATGTATTTGATTTGGGCTCCATTGGCCCTGAATGCACCTGCCATCCAGGTGTGCACCCCAGGCATAGTCTGATGCATCTGTGGTGAGGGTCTGGGTGGTGTGGGGCTGTGAGAAGGGAAGTCCCTTGTTGTGGTAGCATGCTGCTGCCCACCAAAGAAAATCTTTTCTTAGACAAGGTATCATTGGTATAAGAGTTTCCAGGTGTTGAGAGTGCTGACACCAAAGGCTTTTTAGGTACCATTGCAATTTCCTCATATGCAGTCTGGCATATAGAATGAGTAAAATGCAAGAAGCCATGAACCCTAGAGCTTGCAGGATTTTCCTTGCGGATAACTGGGTCCTGGTGGCTAGTTGAGAGAAGTAGGCTGTTAGGTAGGATTGTTTTTCTGGTGTAAGGAATTCCATCTGGGATGCTGTGTCCAGGCTTGCTCCCAGGAATACAATTTTTTGTGTGGGTACTAGTTTGGATTTATTTTCATTGATAGTATACCCCAGGGAGGTCAGTAGGTCCTTTACAAAGGTCAGGTGCTTTAGCAGCTTTTCCTGACTGTCTGCCTGAATCAGGCAGTCGTCTAAGTATGAGTAAATTTGAATATTTCTTTGTCTGCAAAAAGCAATGACGGGGGCCAGACATTTTGTGAAAACTCTGGGAGCAGTGGATAAGCCAAAGGGAAGCACAGAGAACTGAAAGTGCAGTGATCCTGCCCTAAAATGTAGGTATTTACTGCATGATTCCCTGACTGGGATGTGTAGGTAGGCCTCTTTTAGGTCTAGGGTGGCTAAACAAGCATCCTTGGAAAGCATAGGTAGAAGCTGCTGGAGGGCGAGCATTCTGAATTTTGGTAGAGGGAGGGGGTGGAAGTGTAAAGTCATTGTGAGTTCTTACCATAAGGGGATGGCTTTGCACTCCCTGGTTTTGAAGAGGAGGAACTCGATTGCTTAGATCTCTGCATTCCCTGGGGCTGTTGTCTGGGGGGCCTGTTTCCCCTGGGTCTAGGCTGAGCTGACTTGGAGGGGGCAATGTCTACTGAACCTCAGTGGCTGGACCTGTAAGACGTCTTTAACTGTCTGCATAGATTTAGCTTTTTCTTTCATCTTTTTTAAGACATCTTCTGCCTATGTGCCAAATAAGTTGTCTTTGTGCAAGGGTCATCCAATAATTTGGATTTGACATGGTCTGGGAAGGGCTGTTCCTTAAGCCAAGCATGCCTTCTAAGTACTAAACCAGTGACTGCTGCCCTGCAAGATGCTTCTAGGGCATCAAAACCACATTGTAAGGTGTGCTTAGTTATTTGACTTGCAGAATGCATTAACTCTTGTAACTATTTTCTGCACAAGCAGGGAAAGAAGATATTTTTTGTTTGAGGAGTTCCATGGTATGTTGCTGATATTTCAGCATATGGAACTGACAATTTAATGCTCCAATAGCAAGAGTAACAGAGGTGTATACTTTTTTACCCCATCTGTCTAAAGCTCAGGAATCCCTGTCTGAGGGGGTGGGATTCTTAGCTGAAGTTGCTTTGATTCCTTTAGGTCCTTGAGAGATGACCTCTGGGACAGCAGTAGGATTTTTGAAAATAAATTTGTGAGAGTCAGGGACTCTATAGTACCTGTCAGGTTTTCTGGGAGCAGGAGGGAGGGTGTCAGGGGTCAGATTGGATTCCATAAAAACATCATCCACAACATCCAGGACAGGAGTGATGGCCAGAGGTCTGTGCTGTGAAAGATTTAAAAATTCCCAGAGTCTCTTTTTTGACTGAGGATAGTCCTGACATTCCCATTGGAAATGCTCCCTTAAAGTATCTACGGTTTCCCCAAAGGAAAAGTCCTCGAGTGGAGAGGCTGAGGGGATGGATTCCTCTGCATCAGAATCCTCATAAGCAGAGAGGGGTTGCATATCTTCATATTCAGATGCATCAGAGTCATCGGACTCCTGTTCAGATAAAACTACTGGGGACAATTCTCTTTTTCTTTTGGAAGGGGTAGCCTGGCTTACCCTGATAAGCATTATAAGGTCTTCCACCATTTTAAGCATTTGAGACAGAGGCAAGGAAGCAGGTACCTGAGCTTGGGTCATCGTTTTTTTGGGTGTGGTTCATACCCTGGGCCTCAGAAACTCAGTAGTTTTCGAAAGAACTGCAGATGCAAAAGACGTCGTCGGTTTGTGTCGAGTATTGGCAGTGCAAAGTACTTCCTTGGAAGCTGGTGCATGCTCAGTGGCTCCCGACCCATCCAAGGTATAGACATCCACAGGATCCTTAGTCGAAGAAGAGTCTCGCAGCATACCAGACTCTGAAAGGGTCTTGGTACCGGCCTGTGAATCCACAGAAGCGGGCATCAGGGGCTGCATAAGTGCCTCATTGAGGACAGAACTGACAATTAGCTTAATGGAAGCATCATTGGCAGTTTTGTACCAGTGTGGTCTGTCTCTGTCTTTATCCTTTAGTTTTTTCAGCAGATCTGTTGTCAGATGGCTTACCGAAGCCATATCAGAATTTGAGGACTGAGAGCGAAAATATCTAGCTACAATAAGGGCCCGACCACATATAGTTCTGGCATTGAACAAAGCACAAAAGTGATAGCAGGGGACGTTGTGGTCTGGGCCTAAACAAGTGATGCAGTAAGAATGAAAGTCTCAGAGTGGTATTTGCTTTCCACAGGCTAGACAACTGTAACTTTTTCTGACATTGGTTAGAGCAAGAAAAAAAGATCCCCAACAGGGTACTTAGCTTTAGAAGACTTCAACTTCAATTCTGAAATGAAAAACTCAGGTAGCGGCCGACCGGAACTCATGTGAACTGCTTCTGCTTCAGGCTCCTCGGCAGGAAAGGCTGATGTAATTGTGTCAGCTGCCTGATTTTATACCACTGACAACCTGACGCCAGTCCTGGAGCGACAGCAACCAACGCAGAAATACTAAGCCTCTGGTATTCGGGCCAACTGAGGGCTACTCTGGCAGGGATAACCCAAATGTGATGACTGCAACAGTGAAACATGAACATCTTATATGTACCAACTCCATGGTGACAAGACAGTGAATTACTGCCAATGGTGTAACAGAAACAGCACCAGCAATGATTTCCTTGATTTCCAATGAGGGAAACTTCTCTGAGTTGCAACTCATTCAGTAGTGATGATAAGATAGAGAAAATATAGGTATGTAACATTTGCTCTACAACACATGATCTAAAACAAGTGTCATAATTGATCTAAAACAGACTTCATCAAGAACACAAATGCCTGACAGAAAATGTGTAACGCTACAGAAAATCATGGCGTGGTACAGTTTTGGATGATAGAAATTACAATGCAATATAGTGTCGATCAGTATTTGTACCCTGCTAATGCTTAATGTTATGCTGTATCTCTGTCTAGAAATTTGTGTACCAGCAGTGTTTCACTGTATCAGGAAGTTTCTCTGCTGCTGTGCAACCATGGAGTTAGTATATTTATGTGTGTGCTGGGTGAGGGTGCATGGGAAAGGTTGCTTTGGAAGGAATATTTGCTGTGTGTGAAATTTTAGATGCAATGTGATTTGACTAAGTGGGCTTTAGATTAGATAACATTTTTAGATATTTTGCGATTACGAGAAGTTTCTTAGATAAAAAGTACCAGATTCATTCACACACACACACACACACACACAAACAAAACAGAAACACATGCATTTTATACTTGTACATTTTACATATATATGTGATTGATATATATATATATATATATATATATATATATATATACACTCACATACATGGGTCCCCTTGGAATGGTCGACATTCATATGGCCGAGACCATATGATCGACATTTGAAATGTCGACCATGGGGAACCAGCATCGCCCTACAATGTGGAATGGAAAGATTTCCACTTCTGCACTGTAGTGTGATCTCAGAGTTGGTACATTTAAGTTCTGGGGGGGTGGAGCCCCCAGGGGTGCGAAGCAGTGTTAAGGTATTTTTTTTTTTTTTTTAATGTTCTACTTGTATGATCGACATTTCAAATTTCGATCATATGGTCTCGGCAATATGAATTTCGACATTGTGAAATATCGACCATATCAAGTAGACCCATATATATATATATATATATATATATATATATATATATATATGGGAACACTGAATTAGGCTGAACTGTCTTAATGTGAATCTACAAATGATCAAGTGCAATTTATTAAGTCCCATCTGCATGAAACAGCCATACAGGATATATGGGTACTTGTCTACTTGGAGGACCCATTTTAAACCCATTGAGGAGATGTAAGGTATGTTGTATCAGGGAAAACACTAAAGTTTTCCCTCTGTGGACCTATGGTAAAGGTGGTATTGGAATTTCATGCTGATGGGATTCTGTAAGCTGATAGTCAATTATATGCCAATTAACACAAATATACTTTGAAATCATTGTAAATACATGTGTGTGTGGACAGCTATGGCTCCACTACATCTCAAGTTGCGTACAACTAGTCAGTGCTTCAGCCAGAAACAAACTGGCTTAAATTTCAGCTGAATGCCAAACAAAGAAAAAGTGTGGTTTTTTTTTTTTTTTTTTTTGCAGATGAGCTTACCCACATCCTACTCCATGAGGTGGAACTTTTCCCACCCACACCTATTATTTAAAATATACTTAATCCATTCTACAGTCGCAAAAACGTAGTGGAAAATGAAAAGCCCAAAAAACTTTAAAATCACCACTGAAGCACTAACAAAATAACGTTGATTCTGAATAGAAAACAGTAAGCATCAAGTTTCAGCTTGAGGAAGTGTACTGAATGAGTTACAACCCTGATCAATTTACATATGACAAACAGTTTTATATATAAAATATGTATATATATTTACATAAATGAACACATATAAACACGTATACACAAGTTTAAACAATAATGGGTGCGTCTAGGAGCTGGCTGCTTGGATGGGAGTGAGATTTTGTGGTTAGCTCACCCATCCTGGGGGAACAGAAGTGGTTGTGGCTCACCTCCAGTGTGATGACTAGCAGAAGCACTAGGTGCTAAGCACTGATAAAGTCAAGGAGAATCCAGCATGTGGAGGTGCACTACCCTTGAGGATAGCAGTAGAGGGGCCTAGAGAAGCCACCAAGGGGAATGGGAGTTCTCCCAAGTTTATGAATCATACTGTCAAGATGGCAGACTACCTACATGGCATATGGTCCTTGTATGTGGCGAGTAAGCTGGCCCACTCCGTTCTACTTGACTCTCATCAGGAAACAGAAGGACTGATCAGCATTCTTGGGTGGGAATAAATAAGCTGAAGGTTTTTGCTCAGCCTGGGAATGCTTGGCTGCTGTGTCCCCTTAATGAACGGATTAACTGGGTATCCAAAGCGGAGCTACCAGGCAAGGTCCTGGAAGGGAGCAAAAAAAAAGACTTAAGAGAATGATGAATATATGCATTGCTGTCCTATAAACTATGGGCCCTCACCAACCCCACTGAACTACCACAGAGCAGATATATAGGCTTTGGCTTTCTAGGCCCTTCCCTCACTTCACTATGAATTCAGTGTCTCACAGTGCTATGTCATCTATAGTAACTGTGATGTAACTAAACTACTGCAGTCTCTTTCTCTCTCTCTCACACACACACACACACACACACACACACACACACACACACACACACACACACACCAGTAATTTCCTGGAGATAGTAGTAATAACTTTCAGTGCTACAACCTTCTTCTGTTTTATAGCAAAAATGTTACCATCCAGATTAAGCCAGATAAGCTTTAATTACTCTTCCATTCTTACAAGTAAGCCAAATAGAATATAAGAAGTGATAGTACTGTCATACCAGTAACTAGTCACTAATCCCCTGTAGATACCATTATCACTAAATAAAAAAAAAAAACAGCCACAGACTTTTAAATAAAGCAATTCTTTACTCAGAGAAATGAAAGAATAGAATTTGGGAATATTAAGCATACAGATAAGGTATAATAGGGCACAGATGACTGTAAAATAATGTTGTGAGCCATATTAATTAACTGGACAGGTGAAATCCTTGGTTACAGTCAGGTTGTCCCACACGGCTCTGTCCTAGGCCTTTACCTGTTTACATTGCATCTTACAGACCTAACTTTTTTATCTGAGGTGTTCTACAGTCTACATACAAATGACCTGAAATTGGGTAAACTGATAACGTGTTACAGACAAGGCATGTCTGCAAAACAACTTGACTAAATTGACCATTTGGGCACAGGAGAATAACATGCTTATAAATACATCAAAACTAAGCATAGGATACAAACTGAAAGGTGAATATTTAATACAGCACACAGTGATTGAAACTTCAGACTCATTTAAGGACCTGTGTATATGGGTAGATTCAGCTATGAGTTTTTCTAATCGTATCAATCAATTGGTTAATGATAGATGTGAAGTTGTCCTACCTCGCATTCATTCTTACTGATGGGTTCGAAGCCGATCCTTGGCTCAGACACAGCCGCTTTTCACAAGCTCGAGGTTTTCAGCTGGCTTGAGGTGAATTCCCTATCCCATGATGCATTAGTGCTCCAACTCAGATGTTGTTTGCCGCAGAAACAGATCGAGAGTGTTCTACGCTAGCTCAGGCGAAGTACAAATATTTTATAGACTTTCTTGCAAAATTCCTAGTCTTCAAAAAATATATAGTTTGGAGTTTTTTTTCCTCTATAGAGTGCTGTTTTCTTCTTGCCTTTAAAAAACTAGAAAGTTTAGCAGGCCGTTGTTTGTTGGGCCTTTTTTCCTTACACTATCTTTTTTTCTATTGTTAGAATTGTTGCCAGAGTAGCTTTTCATTAGTGCTCCATTTTTCTGATTAAAAGTTGTAGATAGCTGTAGTGTGCAGTGATTACTTCAGTGTATTTTTTTTCATATAAGTATTTCAATTTTTGGCTGTTTACTTGAGTGTTTTCCGTAGTCTGTTTAAATTAGAGGACTCTAGTTTCTTTTTTCTCATCAGAAGGACTTACAGTGTTGTATGTGTGTGTTCCTTCTGTTTCATGTTTTATATATATATATATATATATATATATATATATATATATATATATATATGCTTAAAATAACCTTGTTTAGCTTAGTGACGTTAAAAGCTCTAAACAAACTAAAGAATCAAAACCTTCAGGTTTCAAGAAGTGCCCGAAGTGTGGGCTAAAGATGTCTCTGACTGATAATCACACAGAATGTGTGTATTGTTTAGGAGCGATTCACTTGCAGGAGTCTTGTTCTATATGTCATTTGTTTACCTCAAGAGTACTGCAAGAAAAGAAAAACAAACTGATTTTAAAGGGATTTTTAAAGTCATCCTTCTCTGAGGCTATTGAACAGGGTCAAGGTACTCTGCAGAAAACTAAGTCACCTACTCCCTCAAAAAGATCTTCTTCACAAGAATCAGAGCAATCCAAAAAGCAACCAAAAATGTCCCTGACACTTTCAAAACAATCTGAAGTCTTCAACCACGGCTCCACTGCCTTTGGAGCCGGTCCCCTGCACTGGAGGCGGTGTCTCCAACTTTGAGATCACCTCTTCTTCAGGTATCAGCATCTCCAGCCCCTTCGACTAGATCCTCAAGAAGTTTTTCTGAATTTGATATGGATCGTGTTGTGCAGAGACTGCTAAAGACACCGGTGCTAGGAAAATTATCAGAACCGACCCTTAGAGCTTCAGAACTGACTGGGCCTTTCCCCTCTACTTCAATTCCTCTTCCGACACGACCAGTGGCCTCGGAGCCAGAATGTGTGGAGCCGATGATGACGGGTTTGTTGGAGCAGAGACCTAACCCAGGTTCTTTGGCTCTGACTATTTTGGTGCCGTCTGTAGAGTCTAGGCGCTGACACTCACTGGTCGGGTCTGGGGGGGGGTGAGCTGATATTTTGTCAGATCCGACTCTTCCTCTTGGAGCCTTGGCTCGTGTGAGCTCGGCTCCTACCTTGGCTTTGGAGCCTGCTCCTGTGGCACCGGGAGTGTTCCTCAGCCCAGGGGAGTGGGGCCTTCGAGGCTATGAGAGCTCTGTCCTCAGATACAGGCTCACCATCTGCGGCACCCATTCCATCCCTTAAAGCACCGGCGTCCATCTCGGCAGAACCAACTCCAAAAAGGTGTAGAGACCCAGAGCTGCAGGAAGCCCCAGTGGGTGGTCCCTTGTCTTCAGAGACCTCTCCAGAATAACCTTCTGAAGAGGCTCCTTGAAAGAAAACTTGCAAGAGGAAGCATTTGGACTCCCCACAGGAGTCACTTACATCAGACATGGACCTCTCTGAATCAGAAGGGTCCCCACAGTTGCCCTCTGTGGATGTCTCCTTTGCAGACAGCCTAGAAATCTTAAAGCAGAGAGGCGGCTGGAAGTCCATTAACCATACAGAAGAGGAGTCTGTGTACCTGAAAGCTTTCGGGTCTCGACCTTCCATCTCTTGGGTGTCTCCACCTTTCGATGAGCTCTTGGAGTTACGTTTTCAAAAGGCATGGGAGTCTCTAGACACAGTGGAGCCAGTCTCTAGGAGGCCGAATAAGTTCATAACTAGTCCACAAGACAAAAATTTTCTAACAAAAGGTGTTCCGGTGATGCTATAGTGGTGGCAGTGGCCACTAAAAAGGAATTACTGGAAACATCCTCATGTGTTCATCCCCCGAATAAGGACTCACAGACAACAGACCGATATGGAAAGTGCATGTTTTCATCAGCGGCCTTCACACTCAGGTCCCTGAACGACCTAACCCATCTTACTAGATTGCAGAGAGATCTCATTAAAGTGCTAGGAGATTCTCTACAGGGTTCAGTAGCTGAGGAGATTTCAGAAAAAGTATCATCCCAGCTCTCCACCCTTAACTCCCTAGTTAACTCGTCCTTGAGGCTTATCTCTTATGCAGCCGATGGAGCAAGTAGGTCAGCGTCTTCAGGAATCACCCTTAGGAGACATTCCTGGATGTGCCTCTAATTTCACGGAACCCTTAAAGTCATCCTTCATAAACACTCCCTTTGATGGCTCGTCCCTTGTCGGACCAAAAGTAAAAGAACCGTTAACCAGGTGTGAACAAGAGGGAAGGAGACTCTGCTGTGGGAGTACGTTTTTCCACCCCTTCCAGATCCTATCCCAAGGGTCAAAAGGGGGGAAAAGATGTGGTTCCAGAAATCCCAGAGTTTTTCCTCTGACACACGTGGTGAACCCTCCTTCAGGGGCTGAGGAGGAGGAAATAACATAAGACGCCACCCACATGGCAGAAGTGGTCCGCAGAACCAGGGTGCCCAGGAATCTTTTTCCAGAAAACCCTTTCAGCACTCCTGAGAGGAAGCCCGTCTGACCCACTTTGGAGGCAGTCGGGGGTCGGTTATCTTTGCACCCAGTCGCCTGGCTAAAAATTACAAAAGACTCATGGGTACAAAGAATCATATCCAGAGGTTACTCAATACCCTTTTCAATTCCACCTCTCCCAAACAAAAGGATTCCGGATGTTCCACCCAATCAAAGGGATCAAGCAACCACAGAAATCCAAAAGCTGCTATAAAAAAAAAAAAAAAAAAAAAAAAAAAAGAGACACATCCATTCATTCCCCACAGACCAAGTAGGATCCGGAACTTACTCAAGGTTCTTTTAAGTTCCAAAGAAAACGGGACAGGAGACCAATACTGGACCACAGCAGACTAAACAAGTCAGTGAAGAAGACAAAGTTCCGTATGGTCACATTGCAGTCAATACTTCCCTTTCTAGGGAAAGGCTATTGGATGTGCTCTATAGACCTCTAGGATGCGTATTACCATATAAAAATGGACAGGCCATCCAGGAGGCACCTGCTCTTTTGGCTGGGAGCCAGTCAATATCAATTTCGAGCTCTGGCCCTTTGTCTCACTACAGCCCCCAGAGTGTTCAAATGCATGGCAGTAGTCACGGCTCACCTGAGATGGCTAGGATTCCAGGTGTTTCCATACTTAGATGACTAGGTCCTAACTGCCACCATTAAGCAGTTACTAATTCAAGCAAGGGACACGACATTACAGCTATTTGCAGAGTTGGGAATTACTGTCAATTATAAAAAATCTGCCTTATTGCCATCTCAACACACCGTTTTATAAGACCAAAGCTAAACACAAACACAATGATGGTAAACCTTCCAGAAGAAATGGTTCAGGTCCTTCGAAAGCAGGTGCTGGATCTCCTGCACAAAACAAAAGCTCAAGCCAGAGAGGTTCTGAAGGTCCTAGGCACAATGGCAGCTTTCATTACAATAGTTCCTATGGCATGCATGCATGCATATGAGGATCCTACAGTGGCTTTTTTTTGCCCAATGGTCAATGCAAATGCTCCCAATGTCCCACAAAATAACCCTGATGCCAGCTTGCAAAAAGGATCCACTTTGGTGGGTTTATTCAGATGAAGTAATGATAGGAAAAACCCTTTATTACTGCAGCTCCCCTAGCCACAGTGACCACGGACGCTTTCCAGATAGGGTGGTGGGGGAATTATCTGGGAAGAACAGCCCAAGGCACATGCAAAAAACATGAGGTTCACTTGCACATCAATGTTCTGGAGATGAGAGCGATGTTTCTAGTGTTGGAGGCATTTCAACACTCTCTACCTGTAGGAACAATTGCAATTCAGACAGACAATATTTCAGTGGTATGGTACATAAACAAACAAGAAGCAACCAGACCTTATCCCCTATGTCGAGAGGCCCTGAGAGTATGGCAATGGGCGATGTCCTCCCAATGCTTTCTTATAGCAATGTATATTCTGGGGAAATCCAACGTGATTACAGACAAACTCAGCAGACATATACTGATGCCACATGGGTGGTCCCTCAAACAAGAAGTAGCGGAGAGCATTTTCCGCAGATGGGGCCAACCTTGCTGTGACCTTTTCTCCACATCCACAAACACAAAATGCAGTTATTATTTCACCCTGATTCCCCCTCAGGGGAAGTTTCCGAGGGATGCACTCATACACGGTTGGCTCCCGGGTCTCCTGTATGCCTTCCTCCCTTTCCTTTAAAATCCAAAGTCATTCAGAAAGCCAAATTGTTGGGAAGGACCTTAATTCTGATAGCCCCTTACTGGCCTCGTCAAATTTGGTTCCCCTTCCTACAACCTTATCTTCAGAGGAACCTTGGATCCTGGACCCGGTACCAGATCTTTTGGTACATTCTTCAGGAGTTCTTCACCCATCTCTCAAATCCCTAAAGTTGACAGCTTGGCTGCTCCAGTTCCAAACATAGCCAAGTTACAAAACCTTCCATCGTTCACATGACACATTTTGATATCTTCCCATAAGATCTCAACGAGAAGATTATATCTTAGCAAATGGAAAAGATTCTCATTTTGGGCCCTATAGAATAACAGTGATCCCTATTTTGCATCTCTTTCTTCTATCCTAGAATTCCTAACAAAGCTTTTCAAAGAAGGTGCAGCAGCTGCTACTATCAGAGTGCAATTAGCAGCAATCTCAAATTATCATCGAGGTGAAAATGGACCAAACATTATGTCACAAAGATTGTGCAAAGCTTTTCTTAAGGCCACCAATAAAATCTCCACTATCACCATGGAATCTCAATTTTGTCCTATCCAGAATAATTCTTCCACCTTTTGAGCCGGCGTCATCATGTCATCTGAAATTTTTAACTCGGAAAACCATCTTCTTAGTGTCTATCACCTCAGCCAGAAGGGTATCAGAATTGCAAGCATTGTCAATCAAACCCCCCCATATCTAGTGTTTCATAATGATAGGGTTTCACTACATACTAATCCATCTTTCCTACCAAAGGTGTGTTCAGAATCAAACTTAAATCAGACCATTGAGTTACCAGTATTTCCCCCCAAGTATGGCAATAAGGCAGAATACATGCTACACCAACTTGATGTGCACAGACCATTACGTTTCTATTTACATAGAATAAAGGAATTTAGGAAGTCAACCTTTTGTGTCTTTCTCAGATGCCAAAAAGGGTACACTGGTAGCAAAAACCAATTTGTCCAGATGGCTATCAGACTGCATTTCCTTTACTTATAATTCGCTGAATAAAATACTTCCAGGTAAAATAAAGGCTCATTCAACTAGAGCAATTGCCACTTCTTCAGCCTTTCATGCCAGAGTGCCTATAGACACCATTTGTGCAGTTGCAACTTGGGCAACTCCATATAACTTTATTACTCATTACAAAGTGGATATGGCCTCCAGGGGCAGGGCATCCTTTGGGTCCACTGTGCTGAAGAATATACTCCCGTGAGCCACCCAGGACTCTGTCCCATCAATAAGAATGAATGCGAGATAGCACAACTTCACATAAAGAAGTTATGTTCTTACCATAACATTCCATCTGAGTTGTCCATCTCGCTATTCATTCTTACGTCCCTCCCTCCAACCCCCAGCCTGTGGCTTCTAGTGGATCTAGACTTTACTCAATTTGGACACATCTTTGACTTAACCCTTTTCAATTGCTTATTTTACAGATACATATATGTATACAGTCTTTTATTTTTAGAGTACTATTTTTTAGATTCAAACAAGATCTGAGTTGGAGCACTAGTGCATCATGGGATAGGGAAGTAGCCTTGAGCTTGTGAAAACAGCCGGGTCGGAGCAGAGGATCGACTCCAAACTCATCAGTAAGAATGAATAGCGAGCGGGACAACTCACATGGAACATTATGGTAAGAACATAACTTCTTTTTATAGAACTATAAGTTGCATAAAAAGATTTATAAAGTCTGGGAAATCAAAAATGATGAAGTCATCGTTTGTTAGTTACATTAGACCCAAACTTGAGTATGGAATAACAATATGGAAACCCTATAAGAAAACAAGTGTTAGTAAACTGGAAAAAATACAGGGAAACACACCAAGAGCATCCATGGATGTGAACATTTAAGTTATTATGAAAGTTTAAAATATCTGAAGTTGTACAGTGTCTCTTACAAATATCTAAGAGGAGATCTTATTCGGGTATATAGGGCATTTAGAGACAACTACCTCTGGGAATGTTTGGGGTTATCAAAAAGTACTAGAGAATTATCAGACAACCTACGTAGAAGATTCTATAGGCATGAGAAATGTACTAATTGCTTCTTTGACAGAACAGCTGATGCATGGAACAGACTACCTAATTACATTAAAGCAAGTGCTAGTTTAGATATTTTTAAGAACAGTCTGGACACTTATTATGGGAACAAGTGCTTTGGTGTATTGGCAAGCTAGAAGGGCATTAATGCCCGTGCTTGAAATATTTGTATGTATATATGTAAGTATATTAAACTAATCACATAAATTATGAATCATTACCTTATACATCCCCATCAGGTGTTAAGATCTCTATAATTGAAGATATTCTTTCCTTGGTAACATCAACCACCCTTATAAAACAATTACTGTACGGGACCCAGACATACATTCTCCCGCACTACTGACTCCCAGAAAATATCACAAAATCTATTTAGCTACACAACAAATATTCAAACCCACATCCACGTTCAATAAGCCCGATAATAAGCAATCCTTTGTGGACTGGATACTAACCACCAATCCAAACAAAACATCATCCTCAGAAACCTTACCAGACACACTTAGGGATCATCTCCCCACTTTTGGGATTAGAAGTACCACCCATGTACATGGAAAACATAAATTTATTGAAGTACATAATCTAACCAACGTTAATAATACCACATTCACTCAGTCATCAGGAACAAGTGGAATATTGTTAGAACCATTGCTCTAAATGATGACATTCTTTGCTTTAACATAATTTTCCTTAATGCATTACATAATTAGCACCAATTAGAAGAAAGAGCCAAGCTTAACACTGCCCTCTGACACCAAAATACTCATGCACGAAAAGGGATAAGGACAGGAAAATCTGGCAACAAAATCGTACACTACAAGGCCATCAGAACTTTGGATATCTCCACAATCCTATCAAAAAAAGTTGGCTTAAATAAAATCCACTACTACTACTTCAACTTACAAAGAGTTCTAGGGCTCCATCAAAAAAACTCTTAAACTTTGCTAGATGTCAACAGTCCAACCCATGCTCTGATATGGATCCAGATAGTACTGCCACTTTATTAAACTTTCACTTCATAAACACCATACATTCATTACTTAATAAAAATAACAATACCAGTCCACAAAATACTTCTCAACCTACCAACAATTCCAGTGCCTTCTTCTTCAGCTCTAGCCCTACCTGTACCATAAAGTACTTCCTCAAAGTTAAACCTACCATGTTAGCTATTGATAATTTACCAGGCACCTAACTCAAAATTGCTGCTGAAGCCATAGCCTACCTTATTTCCAGTTTCATAAACATATCAATCCAAGAATTTTATGCCTTCTCCCTCTGCAAGAAATCTTACATCTTGCTTCCTCACAAAACAGGCAACATCACTGAACTCTCCAGCTACAGGCCCATATCCATACCCCCCATGTCTAAAATCCAAGAGAAATGCATCCACATTCAAGTACTTAAACATATCCTTGACAAAAAAAATCTATTCTCTCCTACCCAGCACGGTTTCAGAACAAACTACTACACTAACAGTGCATTACTCAACTTCATAAGCACCATCAATCAAAAACACAAGCAATACTGCATTCACACTATTCTTAGACTTATTAAAAACCTATGACAGTCTCCCATGATAAGGTAGTGTTTCATCTAGCATCCTTAGACCTATCCAGCTCACCCTTTCCTGGTTCCAAAGCTACTGTCAGACAAATCACAAGATGTTAAATGGCAATCAAGCTACTCCACCTTCCTACCAGTACCTATGTACCGGTGTACCCCAAGGATCAATACTTGGGCCCCACTTGTTCAACATATTTATTAACAATCTGCACACTACTGCTAAACATGTCAACCTAATCCAATATGTTGATGATTCTACCCTTATATGCTCACAATCCTACTTAACTTTAATAACTCACTCAAGACTCCTTCACCTCCAACAAAACATGGCTGGCCAAGTCTGAACTCATCCTGAATCCAAAGAAGAAAAAACTACTCCTTTTCACCCCTAAGTCCAATCAATACTGACTGCAAAACAAAATTAAAAATCATTCTTCCAACAAAGCAGTAACTGAAGTAGTCTCCAAAATGAAATTACTAGGTGTCGCTATTGATGATGAATTAAACTTTGATTTACATTTTCAACAAGCTATCAAAAAAACAAAAATTCTGGGTCTTTTATAGAGAAAAACGATCTCGGCTAAAGAAGCAAGACAAATGTCACCTCCTCCTACCTTCATCCCATACAGCTACATGCCTCACCAATTTTCACCAATCTCCAAAGCCACACAAAAGAGCAAACTTAGGTAGTACCACAATAAAACAGCTAAATTTGCATACAATAAAGCTTACTCTTCTCATCACTGTAGTACAAGTACCTCAGCAGGCTAGGGCTACGTCACTACCTCCTTCCCGCTCAACTACAATTAGCACACACTGTACAAAATCATCCTCAAAGCTGCCCTGCTCTAGGCTCTTTTCTACAAATGTACACCCCCAACCAGCAACTCTGTTCTACTGCTAAACATCTCCTCTTTGTTCCAATGCCCAACAACATAGCTGAATAATCTCTGTATTCCAGCCATGTCTCCAAGTCCTGGAAATCCAGTCTACTCCCTATCAGACTACTGAAGACCCATACATCTTCAAAATTAAACTAAAACAATTCCTCCACCACTCTTAGCTTTGCCACTGTTGCACTCCAGGGTAAGATTACTATCACTACCACCATAACAAGCTGTCTACTTAAAATTCTGTCGAACCACCTCAGTACTGAAACTGTAGCATCTTTAAACACTCCTACGATGTACTATTCCTCATATGTATTAAATATATTTGGCAGCCTTTTGTATTACTATGTCTTGCTATTATGTAATAGTAATGTCTTGCATATTACTATTACATACATATACTATCTTAGTATTTGCACAGAATGTGAAAATTTGATCGCTAAATGTATTGTTCTTTAACTTTGTGTGTCTGTGAAGCTTTTTTCCCCAGGCCTTCATTGAAAAAGGCCCTGTGACCAGCTGGACTTTCCTGGTAAACAAAACAAAACAAAACAAATAAAATAAGTCCCACCGTTTCTAGTGTGATGATAGGTGTACAGGGGAGGGAATATAGGGGTATTAAAAAACACCATCAGGCAGCACACACTATGCTTGACTCATATCTCTGCTGAGTGAAGAAAAACACTTAACTTGAACCCTCAGAAAGAGAGCAGATGGGTTTGTTTGACTGGGGGGGGGGTGGTGGTGAGGTAGACTTGAAATAGAGGAGTACTGGAAAAGGAAAAAAAAAAAGCTACTACATATGCCACTACACAAACTTTATCTGCTCCTGTAATGTCCAGTCCAATCATCTCTAATGTGATTAAAAGCTAGTATCCCTGCCACAGATGCAGAATTTAGGAGTGATCTTTGACAACCATCTTATTCTTAAGGACCAGGTATCCTCAGTCTTCAAGTCCTTGTTTCCATTTGAAGAATACTGTCATTATCACGTACCTTGCTCTATCTGTGGGACTTCCAGGGGCAGCACATGCTTACTTCCTTCAGATTAAACTAGTGTAATGCTTTGTACCGGAGACATCCAGACTTACAGCTTGACCATCTACAAGTGGTACAGAACTCTGTAGCTCTACTTTTGATGAAGGCATTCCAATATTGACAAGCTACTCTGATTCTGCAAAGTCTGCACTAATTTCCAGTTTAGTTGCATACCACTTAAAAACTCCTAGTTTATTTGACCATTCACAACATGAGTTTCTCTCATCTTTAAGGAAATCCTACCCTGCACTGGTACACTTTGGGGTTTTGGGAGGTTCCAAAGGCTCAAATGATTCTTCTGATGAATATTCTTTTTCTTTCAAAGGACTATACCTTTGTAACCTTTTACCAGGGTGGTTGAGGATATCCCCAATGCTCACCACTTTTAAATGATCCACAAAGTCCTATCTCTTTGAGTTCTTATACAAGATGTGATGTCTCCAGTAATAAACTGCAAATATTTGTCTCTTATTGTTTATTATTTTATGTAACATATTTATACTCTTACTTATTGTACCAGTGTTTAGGCAATAAATAATTAAACATGATTAGCTGTGTGCAGATCTAAAATGCTTACAAGAAAAAAGAACATTGAAATGGAGTGCGTCCAAAGAATTATTATTATGGTCAGTGGGACTTAAGGCTGTAGCATGAAGGAAGGTGGAAGATTCACAGGAATTGTGTTTTACATTAAAGGAGGAGGGCAATGGTACAGACTTAATTATTAAGAGGCCATAGTGCGGTGTGAAATTATGGACGAACATGGAGGAAAGCAAAAGGAAACTAAATGAGGCTTACAACAGCACAGTGTCAGGAAAACGCAGCTTGTCTACTTAAGTGTTCCATGACCTCTCACCCAGACCTTAAGCGGATTCTCATGCCAGTTTTGTCCGAAATTACCAAGTATTAAATCTACATATGCTTTTAGCACCCTTCCATATTACCACCATTTTTGTTTCTACCACTTCCAAAGGCAGACAGGTTAAGTATCCAGTACAGTAAATGGATTCTCTCATGTAAGCCCTGAGCTTTCTGTGGGATATATTCATACAAATCTCCTATAAATCATGCACATCTGGTGATTGTGTTGTTAAAAGTAATATCATTCATCACATCAGATGGACAGATTCTGCATGCTAACAGCTTATCTACAAGAAACAATACAAGATTTTGGAGCAGATCTGTTTTTGGTTGAGAGATGGGCAAAAAAGAAGTTATGTACTCACCATAACGTTCCATGTGAGTTGTTCCATCTCGCCTTCATTCTTCACTGATGGGTTCGGAGTCGACTAGCAAGCTCAAAGTTCTCCAGTAGCTTGAGACCCAACCCCTTATCCCACAACGCACTGCTGGAATTACCTCAGATCTTGATTGCTGCGTACCATATAGAAGTACAATAATTATTCTGCCTAGGAATGACGACACATTGAAAAACCAGGATGAAGATCGCCTCCAGGTCAACTGCCAGCCAGGAGGGGGAAGGAGGGACGTGAGAATGAAGGCGAGATGGAACAACTCACATGGAACGTTATGGTGAGTACATAACTTCTTTAAGTGAAGTTTTTCAATCTCACCGTTCATTCTTCACTGATGGGTAGCGTCCTTAGCACCCTGATCTTGGGTGGCTCATGGAAGTACACTCTTCAGAACCATAGAACCAAATGAAGCCCTGTCCTTGGAGGCCTTATCCACTTTGTAATGAGTTATAAAAGTATGAGACTTAGACCATGTGGCTGCTGCACAGATATTGTCCAAAGGTAATTTGACTTGAAAGGCTGAAGAAGTAGAAACTGCTCTGGTTGAATGAGCCTTCACCTTAATAGACAAGGGCATGTTATGACAAGAATATGTGTAAGTGATACAATCCAACAGCCACTTAGACAGGGTTGTTTTGGCAACTGGTTTACCTTTCCTGGCCTCAGAAAAAGACACAAAAAAGCTGATCTGATTTCCTAATGTCTTTTGTTCTGTCTAAATAAAATCTAAGTTGTCTGTGAACATAGAGTTTGTGCAACATATATTCCAATTTGTTGGTGTGATTAGGGAAGAAAACGGGCAACTCAATGACTTGATTGATGTTAATCTCAGAACATACCTTAGGCAAAAAGGACAGATTTGTCCTGAGAGATAGTCTATCAGCATGGAAGACCATATAAGGGGGCTTGATGGATAGGGCTTGGAGCTCTGACACTCTGCGGGCTGAAGTGATGGCTACTAGGAAGATAGTTTTCCATGATAGAAATTTTAGTTCACAAGATGATGCAGGCTCAAAAGGAGGAAGAATGATGCAAGATAACATAAAATTCAAATTCCAGGGAGAGTAAGGTGTCTTCACTGGAGGCATCATGTGAAAAGAACCTTTTAGAAAAGCCTTAGACAATTGGTGAGCCATAATATTCAATCCATCGATCCCTAGATGGAAATCAGATATAGCAGCTAATTGTACTCGCACCGTAGCAGCCGCTGCTCCTTTGTTGAAAATTTCTGTCAAGAATTGTACAATAGAAGACAATGGCACTTGGTAAGGGTCAATGTTATGGGAAGAAGCCCAAATGGAAAATCTCTTCCACTTACGATACAATTTTCTAGTGGAAGGTTTATGGGAAGCCAACAAAATTTGACTAGTGTCATGGGAAAGATTATAAAGCCTGGCTATGTGGGGAATTGGAGCAGCCAAGCGATTAGCTTCAGTGTCTGCAATTATGGATGAAGATCCCCTGACGGATGTGTCAATAAGTCCGGAACTGGGTCCAGGATCCATGGGTCTTCCAGAATGTGATGGTAAAGAAACGGAAACCAAATCTGCCGAGGCCAATGAGGGGCTATAAGGATGATTGTCCATCCCAGTGACTTTGCTTTCTGTAAGAATCTGGGTATCAGAGGAATTGGGGGAAAAGCGTAGAGGAGACCCGGGGGCCAATCGTGGACAAGAGCATCCCTCAGGGAGTGACCTGGCGTGGGAATCAGGGCAAAAGAGCATCTGCATTTGTTGTTGATATGACTGGCAAACAGGTCGCAGGAAGGCTGGCACCATTTACGGAAAATCCTGTCTGCAATCTCTTGTTTAAGGGACCATTCATTGGGCAATAAAATTGCCCTGCTCAGTCTGTCTGCTATGATGCTGGATTTGCCCGGGATGTGCATTGCTAACAGAAAGCACTGGGATGACACTGCCCACTGCCATACTCTGAGGGCTTCTCAGCAAAGGGGACAAGACTTGGTCCCACCTTGCATGTTCAGGTACCAGACCACTGACATGTTGTCTGTCTGTATTGCAATTGTCTCTAGAGGAAGACAGTCCTGAAAGTACTGCTCTCATCTCCAGGACATTGATATGCAGATGTGATTCTTGATCTGTCCATGTGCCTTGGGCAGTCTTTCCCTGAAAAAGCCCCCACCCTATCAGGGAAGCGTCCATGGTCACAGTGGCAACTGGAGGGGGTAGCATGAAGGGACGTCCTATTGTGACATGAAGAGACGTCAACCACCACTGAAGATCCTTCTTGCAGGAATTCGTTATCAGGACTGTGTGACTCATTGGAAGTTCTTGGTAAGACCATTGTGTGAATAGAAGCCATTGAAGGATTCTCATATGCATCCTTGCTAACGGATTGCCAAGATTGCTGCTGCCATCAATCCTAGTACTTTCAATACCTTTGCAGCTGGTGCTTTGTTCTTTGATACCAAGGACATGATGTGTTGGTGAAGAATACAAATCCTTTCTGGTGGAAGACGAAGAGCGGTGGTTGACATGTCTAATTCTGTCCCTATAAAAACGATATGCTGCGAAGGCAACAAGGCAGACTTTTCGAAGTTGACTGTAATGCCTAGCCGATCGAAGAGTGTCAGAGTAGCCTCTCTCGCTTGAAGAAGTTGATGCCTGGTGGTGGAGGTAAGGAGCCAATCGTCCAAATATGGAAACACCTGGAATCCTAGACGCCTCAGGTGAGCCATGACTACTGCCATGCACTTGGTGAACACTCTGTGGGCTGTTGTGAGACCAAAGAGCAGAGCTCGGAATTGATAATGATTGGCTCCCAGCCGGAAATGCAGGTGATCCCTGGATGGTCTAGCCATCTTTGTATGGTAGCAAGCATCCTTGAGATCGATCGAGCACATCCAATTGTCCTTCTCTAAAAACGGAAGTATGGACTGTAGCGTGACCATTCGGAACTTCTCTTTTCTCACAAATTGGTTGAGTCTGCTGAGATCCAAAATGGGTCTCCAGTGCCGTTTTCTTTGGAACCAAAAAGAATCTTGAGTAAGTTCCGAATCCTGTTTGGTCTGCCGGGACTGGCTGGATGACTCTTTTTTTCTAGCAATCGGCGTACCTCTATTGTTGCTTGTCCCCTGTGACTGGGTGGAATGTCCGGGATTTTTTTGATGGGAAGGGGCTGGGTGGAGAACGGTATGAAATACCCTCTGGAAATGATACTTTGTACCCAAATGTCATTTGTTATATCTAGCCAGGCTTCTGGGTACAATGACAAGTGACCCCCGACTGCCTCCAGAGTAGGACAGCCGGGCCTTCAGGAGAGCTGGTAGGACTGACCAGAGAAGTGATCTCTATCACCCTGGTGTTGCAGATCCTCTCTGCCGCGAGGGCGGCATTCCATTGTAACCCCCTCCTCTGCCTCTGGAGGGGGGCTCTCCATGTGTGTCTTGAAAGGCTCCTTGGGCTTTCCGGAACCACATCTTTCCTCCCCTCTGTCCTTTAGGAAAGGGTCGAGTGGGGGTGGAAAAATGGACTCCGACGGTAGACAGAGTCTTTCCCTCTTGCTTACACCTGGTCAAAGTCTCCTTCCCCTTTGGCCCAAACAAGGATGAGCCGTCAAATGGGGTATTCGTAAAGGAAGACTTGAAGGGTTCTGCGAAGGAACAGTCTCGCATCCAGGCACGTCTACAAAGAGCAATTCCTGTACCTGCAGCTCTACTCGAACCATCAGCTGCGTAAGATAAGAGACACATGGACGAGTTGACTATCAAATTAAGGGTAGCGAGCTGGGTGGCAACTTTGTCGGATACACCCGTAGCTACAGCATCCTGAAGAGTATCTCCCAACTCCTTAAGGAGATCTCTCTGCAGTCTGGTAAAATGGGTCAAGTAGTTCAGTGATCTGAGTGAGAAAGTCGCTGAACTAAACATGCGTTTCCCATATCTATCCATGATCCTAGATTCTCTGTTAGGAGGATGGATAGACGAGGAAGTCTCAGATATTCCCTTTTTGGTGGCTGCTGCCACCACCACCATGGCATCAACAGGGACTCCCTTGGTCAAAAAGGACTTATCCACGGGGGCAGAAATAAACTTATTAGGCCTCCTAGGAACAGGTTACAAAGATTCTGGTGACTCCCACACCCTACAAAAGACCAGATCCATAAGCTCATCGTAGGGTGGAGATACCCAAGAGGTGGAAGGTTGAGACCCGAATGCCTTCAGGAGAACAGACTCGTCCTCAGTAGGGCTCTTGGACTGCCTAAGAATTTCAAGAATCTCCGCAAAGGAGATGTCCTCAGAGGGGGATCTAGGGGACCCTTCTGATTCATCCAAGTCGGTGTCTGATGTGACAGACTCTTGTGGGGAGTCCAAATGCCTCCTCTTGCATAATCTCTTCCTGGGGACATCTTCAGGGGGAACTTCTGGAGAGGTCTCAGAAGAGCAGGGAGCACCCTGTGGGGTTACCTGAGGCTCTGGGTCTACGCTTGGGATGACCGGAGGAAACAGAAACTGACACAGGCACTTTAGGGGAAGAAGAGGCCAGACCTTGAGATGAGGAAGTCTTAGGAGACAACACTCACCTCATGGCTTCGACTGCACCACGGCTCCGAAGAGAAAGAGTCGATGGATCTGAAGGTGCCGCGATCCCCTCCCGCACTGAAGCCATGGGCTCCAAGCCCGAGGTAGGAGCCGAGCTCACCCAAGCCGAAGCCCCAAGAGGAAGAGTCGGCACCGACAAGTTGGTGCGACTATCCTTCCAGGACCCGACCGGAGAGTGTCGGCTCCTAGACTCCCCGGTCGGCGCCGACGACACTTGTGCAGGTGTCAGCTCCAAGTAATCCACAATCATCAGGTCAGCCTCCTCCGGCTCCAAAGGTCCGGTATGGCTCGGAGGAGGAGCAGACAATTCAGGAGTAATGGTCTTCGGCTCCGATGGTTGGGTCGGGGCCGACAGCAATTTAGCTAGGCCTGGTGCCTTTAAGCGTTTCTGAACCAGCCAGTCCATATCCAGATCGGACAGGCTGACAGAAGACCTGGAAGACTTTACAGTTGGGGCCGAATGGAGCAGTATAGATGCAGGTTTTTCGGCAACCGGTACCAGAGCAGTGTCCCGGTTACGAAAAGAACAGACTGTCGGCTCCGAAGTCAGTGGAGCTGAAGTCACAACACTTTCTGACTTTTTTCTTTTCTTAGTCCTGGATTCAGAGGAAGATTTGGATGATTTGCTGGCCCCATCCTGGTCAGACAATGCCTCTGAAAAAGGGTGTTTGATAATACCCCTATCAATTAACTTCCTCTTCCTTTCTGCAAGCACTCTAGTGGAAAAGGAGTGGCAGATACTGCATGACTCTTGCAGGTGCACCTCACCCAAACAGTAAACACACTGCACATGGGCATCTGTAATGGACATCTTCTGTCCGCAGTCTGGGCCTTTTTTAAACCCAGACTTTGGATGTTTTTCCTTCTCTTCAGACACAGTACTATTCACAACATCCAATGTAAAGGAAACACTAACTATGAGATAGTTAAAGTTAGAGGAAATCTAACTAACTACACACAGTACACACAGCCCAAAAACGCAACTAGTAACCAACTATTTAAATATATAACGATAAATAGGATTAAGGCAATCCAATATCAAAAATCCCAAAAGGGAAACTCTAACAACTGTAAGAAAGGGCCCAAGGTCAAAATGTCGAAGGCAATCAAAGATTTTACTGGGGAAAGGGGAGAAAACAGAAAACAACTGCTAACTAGATAGTATTATACATATATAGTAGTAAAAGATATAAAATTGAAATATAAAATTTGCTGAAAGTTGAAAATTCCCAACAATAGTCTCGAGCAATGCTGAAAACCAAGAGATCCGTGCTGCGGCAAACCAGATCTGAGGTAATTCCAGCAGTGCATTGTGGGATAAGGGGTTGGGTCTCGAGCTACTGGAGAACTTTGAGCTTGCTAGTTGGCCGTGTCAGCTCCGAACCCATCAGTGAAGAATGAAGGCGAGACTGAACAACTTCACATCAGTAGTTTTCTTAACTTAAATTAACTATATTTCATATTGCAACAGATGTACCTCTTTCCCACCAAACTATCTGCAATACATACTTCTGAACTGTCCTCTGAAACCTGTTTGACCACACCATCAAAACTGGAACTGAACTCCATCTAGTTTACCTCACCTACAACTCTATCTCCCTTCACTTATACCAAGTCAGACACTTTCACTCACCAACACTTCCACTATCCACTTCCCACTCACAATCCCACACTTATAACAACATTAACCCACAACTCTATAATTACACAACCTCTCTCCTCTCAAACACTTAAACACCCACCATCCTACCTCCACAGCCTCCAAACACCACAAACTTAGACTATGTCTACTACACTCTATTACACAAATGAAACTCCAAGCTGACATCCATCCCAACCCAGGTCCCATTAAAATTCTCTTAGCACCTACAATCTTTGCCAGGTCCCACTCCAACCACCTCTACTCAGTCTATCATACATTCACATCCTTACCCCCCCCCTCCTAAAAACCTCTACCTCTGATCTCCTCCTAACAAATTTCAACCTCCGTAGCATCATAAATAAAACCAGTGAATTCCATGCTGCCCTAGGCACCTACTCACCAAATATAGCTGTGATAACTGAAACCTGATTAAAGCTCCACATTAAGGACAGTGTAGTTATCACGGGTCTACTTTAATTAAACGAAAGCGGAATCCATCGAATATGAATCCGTCGACACAAACAGCAAAACGCGATAATGTCGAACACGCAAAACTGCGAAATTTAAACATCGAAACCGCAATAGTCGGACAACCCTACCGCCCCTAACATACTACCTAAGCAAACACAACAACAAAAAACACATACATACATACACTAACCAAAACCCTACTACTAACCCTAAATTAAAGCACCAAAACCCCACTTGTAACCCTACACTAAACCCCACATGCACAACTATTTATGCACTACCCTTAACCCCCCCTAACCCTAAGGTCCGTAACTACCGCACACTTACCTTACGGAGCTATACTGCAGACGGGCCAACTATGACAATTCGACATTTCCGATTTCGCTATTTAGTGCGTTCGACGTTTCCGCGTTTCATTGTTTATGTGTCTGACGGATTCATATTCGACGGATTCCACTTTTGTTTAATTAAAGTAGACCCAGTTATCACTATGGGTTATAACATCATTAGACAGGACAAATTAACCAAAAGAGGTGGGGGTGTCGGTGTTATGTTTAAAGACATCCTCAAAGTCGTACAACTAAATTGTACCCCTCCTGACCTACCCAGCTCTGAAATACTGACCACTCGCCTGGATATCAACCCTAACAAAACAATAATCATCATAGCCGCATATCTTCTTCCAGGCAATAACCTTCCCATCACTGAAAATTTACTTTCCTGGGCATCTATCAAATTCAACCAAGAAACTATTGTGCTTGGTGACTTTAACCTGGATTAGCACACCTGCTCATCCAGTAACCCCACTAACTATCTAAATCTCATCAACTTCACCCAAACCATAACCTGTCCAACACGTACAAACACTCCAACAAGCAGTCAACATTAGACTGGATCTTAACTAACAACCTAACCTAAGTTACCTTGCCGGTTGCCTACCAGACTCCCTCAATGACCATTCTCCAGCCTTTCTATACAGGAAATGTGTGCATACCCAAGGCAACATCTCCTATAAATACATCATTAATAAAAAAAACTTCTCCTCCACTACTTTTAACCTACTACTCCAACAATGTGACTGGACTCCACTTAAGCACCTACATTTAGTCACAGCTGTCCAGTACTTCAACACTACTTTCCTTACAATACTTAACCTTGCCCCCACTAGAAAAGTGCGCACTAAAGCTAAGCCCCTTCCATGGCTAACCAAAGGCACCAAGATACTACTGAGCACAGAGATAAAGCCTGGTCAGATTACCATACACCCAAATACAAAACTGACCTCTTAACTTAACTAAGAAAACTAACAAGGAAACAGATCAAAAAAGACAAACAAACTTACTTCCAATCCTGCTAACAGAAATATCAAAATAATCCCCAAACATTCTGGCAATCCATCAACCATCTCCTCAACCTGGTCGTACCCCAACCTCTCCCCCAGTCACCTCAAACAACTCAGACTCTATTTCAACACAATTCAACTCCCATTTCATCAAAGCAGTCACCTCCCTGCTAGACAACCAACCAACTCAACCTCTCACAGTCCCCACCCCTACTCCTGAAAATCACAACCCCTTCACTTTCACACCCATACAAACTAACTATATACAGACTCTTTTAATCAAACTTAAACCCTGCTGAATTGCTGCAGACAAACTTCCAAATGAGTTTCTAAAACTTGTCGCTCCTTCAATTGCCTACCCAATATCTATTTTGATTAATCGCTCTATTACAGAACAAAATGTCCCACTACTATGGAAAATATCTCACATCATAGCCCTCCCACAAAGACGGACCCTCCAAAGAACTAGATAACTATCGTCCCATAGCCATCCTCTCCCCCTTGCAAAAATCTTAGAAAAATGCATCCACAAGCAACTCATTAACTACTTCCTTAACAATAATCTTCTTTCTAGCTCCCAACATGGTTTTAGTCCTAAACATAGTACCAGCACTGCCATTAACCTTCACTAACACTATTCATCATCTCATGAACAATGGCCAGCTTGTTTCATCCATCTTTCTTGATATGTCCAAAGCCTCTGACACCGTAACCCACCAGCTACTACTTAATAAACGGTTTTCCCATGACCTCAGCCCATCACCATTAGCTTGGTTCCATAGCCATCTTTCAAACCGACAAGCTACAAAATGGGAAAACTCACTTTCCCCTCTACTCCCCATTTCCGTGGGTGTACTCCAAGGTTCCATACTTCGTCCTTTTCTATTTATCATATTCACAAACAACCTCAGTTCTGCAACTCAACTAGCATCCATAGTACAGTATGCTGATGACTCTACACTTACCTGCTCAGCCACCTCATCCCAGGAATTCCAACTAAGAATGTAATCATCCTTCCAGGACATTGAAAAATACCTCTCTCTACACCAACTCCTTCTAAACCCCAACAAAACTAAGGTTATAGTTTTCAGTAATAAAAAACTCAAACCTTCCCAGTCCCCTCTCTCAATCTTCTCTGCAAATGGAACCAAGACAGTACCCACTAACCACACTAAACTTTTAGGTGTTACCATAGATGACCATCTAAAATTTGATAAACATATTGCTGTAACAATCAAAAAATTCCACATCAAACTAGGTACTTTATACAGGGCCAAACCATACCCAACAGAAGCCCATGCTAGCCGCTGCTTGCTCACACCTGCTATCCTCCCTCCTGTACAGTTCCATAATATTCACAAACCTCTGAAAGTCAGACATCAACAACCTAGAATCATGTTATAATAAAATTCCCAAATATGCCACTAATCAACCACACATATCTCACAGCTCTCTCACAGTTAAACTGGCTAGAGCTCCCCACCTTATATCACTATATCAACTAACCTTTGCCCACAAAATAATCAACCTAACAACTGCCCTACAATTTCCAACTTAGTCCAGCCTAGTACCAATTTCATATCCCTCAGATCTTCTAACAAACTTTTGCTAAAGGTTTCCAATTTCTACAACTTTCATGGTGACTCCCTCTATTCGCACAAAATATCCAAACTCTGGAACACTCTTCCTGAGACTATAGCAAAAACCCCTAACAGCCATCAATACAAACGTCTCCTAAAGGAACACCTTGCGCATCATTGGCTGTGTTCTTGCCATTCTCCATGCTAATTCTTTCCCACTTCCATCACTTTTCCCTACTATTCTTCAGCTAACCATCCCACAACTCCTGCTACTTTCTTGCAACCCCAGTCCCCTCTTCACTCTACCTGGAATTCTTATTTATCTTCTATTTGTAGATCATCTCTGTACCCCATCAGTGATTTGCAGAATTAAATATATTCTTTAACCACTCTCACGTTTTTATAATGTACAATGCTCATAACTGTGCCTACATATTTTATTTGATTTTGAGATATATTTCATTATTTTATCTGCTTAATTTTATCTTCCGTTATTTAAATTTGTTGACTTTGTATATAAATTGCTACTGCTTGTACTGTACTCTTGTGGAGCTTTTCTCTATGGATCTCCGCTGAAAATGGGCCCCTGGCCCAGTTGGACACTACCCAGTTAACAAATGTAATAAATAAATAAATAAATACATAAATTGGACCAAAATACAGCATTTATTGAATTGACACAAGGAAGATTTCTGCACATAGCATTCAATGTCCGGGATACAGACCAAACCAACTATCCAAACTATCTCCATCAACAGAGATGATGTAAAATGAACATTAAATTCAGCAACTTTTCTTTAGTTATAAGAACAGCTTATGCCATCTGCCATGATCCTGAATACCTTCTTCAGTGTCATATGCTTGCAGTCAGAGTGCAGTTCAATACGCCATTCAAACAGACTGTTGTTATTCTATTGTACCGCTCTGAAAGGCAGACTGTATATGTATCCCAGGCATGGTTACTTGACATTAGTTTTATACAATTAAGCGCATAGCTAAGTGTCAGATCAAGAGATTCAGATAATTGAAATGAGACATAAGCGGGGAAAAAAACGCTGTTTTAGTAAAATTTTCTAAGTACAAAAATGTACTTTTAGTTGAAATATGCTGCAAAAAAATACTATGAGTACATTTTACGGACAGAATATTCTACAGCACTGCATCAATGCTTTGCACTATAATGTTCACATTGATCCTCATGTATAAACTGCATGCACAAGAATTTTTACTGATAATCAACTGAAGGATATCTGTTAAGCATTTCATCTGTCATAGTGTGACCTTCATATGTGCATGTTTCAGAGGTAGGAAGAAATTCCAACACTGGGCTAAGAGCAAGTTTGAATTGTTTGTTTGTTTCTTTCAGCATGATATGATCTGGTAGCTTGTAAGGGATATAAAACACCAGCAATATTAATGCAGAATTTAGACTACTGACAGGAATATATACAGTGTTTAAAAATATAAACCACAGACAGGAACCTTGCACAGTATTCTTTCTGCTGTTAGAAACACTTTAAGCTCATAGATACATTCTTATAAAGCCATTTCTGTTTAAATTACAATCTGCACTTTCAAAAGTGTTGAAGGAATTTTGTGCTCTTTGTTTACAAATTCCTCCACTGATCCAAAATAGTACAGTATAAGGGCTATCTCAAGTAAATTAGAATGCTTAAAATGCAAATAAAGGAAAGTAGCTATCAGTCTATAAAGAAAAATACTCTTTTTAATCAGCTGTGATACTTCTATTGACTTAATGTTATAGTATCTGCTTTCAATATTAGTTAATATAAATTAATTTATATGCTAATTAAAGTCAGCAACAACATTTTTTTATTATTAAACTTATCTTTAGGGAATGTAATCCGCATCATGGAAGATCAGTAAATTGTAAAGAAATGTGCAGAGACAAAATGCTGCCATATTACAACAACTGGGATATAAATAATTATCCTGATAAAAATTTCTGGCCTACCAACACGAGTAGTAAGAAGGGACCATAACAGCAGCTTGCCTCCTCCAGACAGAGGAGCAGGAATTCTCCCTGGATGCAGGAGTGTTTGCTGACAAAAGTCAATAGCTTGACCTGCTCTGTAAGTGGATACAAAGAACCCAGGTTAGGATGCATGCAGAATGGTGTCACTCTGCAATTTGTTTGTGTGTGAGAACAAGCAGTGTCTGCACTGAAACACACACAGCTGTTAACTTTGCTCCTACCAAAGGGATGCAGAGCATCCTTCAAAGACGACAAAGACCTGCCGCCCTCCTGTTCTCATCCTCCATGTCACCATCATGTACAAGTTTCAATGTAAGAGGACTCTATCATGATGGGCATTTTAAAGTGGTAACAGAGCACACTGAATAACATCTAATTCAAATTTTACCTCATATGATGAAGTGTTTTCTTAATTATCATTGCATTCTAGAGTTATCAGTGACTAACTGTAAGGTGGAGGGAGGGAGAATACTATAAATGTTTTCAGAACATGCATTTATTACAGACAATTATACATCACACTGCCTGCCAACAAAGCATACACCCATAAAGGCAAAGCCACTGCAAACACTCTCTTCACCTCTCTTGTACAGAAAGGAGTCCACAATCCTAAAGCTTAATATAACCTCCTACGAGGCTGCTTCACTTCTCCCAACATGTGAAAACAGGACAGTGAGACAGAAAGTGGCCATCACAGCCTGCTCCTTGCCCGCCTTACATAGTATGGAAGTGTGTCCCAGTGTGCGTTTAGCTTTACACACAAACATACCTGTACCCAGTAACTCATCCAGTAGTTGGTAAAGGAGGGCTGTGACAGCCACCTATAATTGTATCTAATGCCCCCCCCCCCAAAAAAAAAAAACAGCAATGGAACATCATGAATGCGAGACCATCCAAATGTAAGTCATGCAAAAGCAAGCCTATCAAACACTGAACTAAATTAAATATATCCTACAGACAATAACACATTACAGAAAGTGCGGACACCTCCAAGGACTGTCCAAACTGTCCAAGGAGACAGAATAACTAAAGTGTTCATGTGAAGCACAAATACAAATGGTTAAAGAGGTCTGATGCAAGCTGCTGGGGGAGGTTTAGAAGGGCTGTCTGCAAATATTTCCTTTATTTCAAGATACTGGACAAATGTTACAGGAACAGATCACCATCATAACAGGGGTCAAATTAAACAGAAAATGAAACCGGAACAATGACATGACAAGGACAAGAGGGCAAGTAAAAGAAAGAATGGAAGACCGACAGGCAGTCATGTAGGCCACAAAACAATGATGGGAATAACCGGTTATTGTGAATGGACTATGGAGCTTTCTGTTAAGGGGACAAGTCCATTATTCTGCCTTTGCAGAAACCTGTTCAGGATATTGTATAAAAAACACAAAGACAAACAATGTACAAAAGTATTGATTTACATACAGATGAAAACTAATCATCCTTGTAACAGGATGAGGCAGTTTAAAAAAATCACGTTCCTTTTTTTAGAACCTCTTTCAAGGTGCTGTAAAGTGCACCTTTTCTTCACATGTAAAATGGCCAGTAGAAATAATATAAACATGACACAATGACATTTTGTGGCAACAACAGGACATGTTCTCCGACCACAGCTCACATACAATTACTAGCAAAGAAAAATAACTGCAGACAGTTTTTAGTGCTGAATTATACTTGCTTCGACTTATCCAGAAAACAAATGCCTACAAACATTTTGTTTACCGTAAGCCACAGTCTTCACACCTGTGACGGTTCTCCTTCCTCCCATTTGCCTACATGGCATGTGGAAGGCTTAATTCAACCTGTACCATCTGAGATGTTAGCCTTATAGTCTGCTTTCAGGAATAAGTTCAAAGTTTATAAATACATTTTACTTTCTAGCCTGCCTATGAATACAGATCATGTGGCAGACTACAGCACTCCTACATTTCCCAGCCTTCTTGTAAATCTTGTTATAGGAAACCTTTCCACAGTGCATGTAGTTAATTGCTGAGATGTTCACTCCAGCAGTTTTCATAAGTTACGTTTGCTGTGCATGAGCAGATCCCTTTGCAGACCCATATCAATACTGGCTGTAGGCATCTTTCCACCAGGGGGATCCGTAATCAGTGTTAGTTTGTTAAATACACCACGGCCAAAATAATCAGCAATGACAGAGAAGCCATCCTTTGAGCATTTCAACTGCAGCAGACAAAAAAATGAAGTCATGTTATTTCCTTGCAATAACTATAACTACATCAATAAAAGAAACCTAAACACACATAATCCTCTGTTTTCAGAGAAATTACCATTACTAAAGTGATTAAAAATATACAAAAGAAATTGTGTCTGGTAAAATTCAAAGAGAATTTCTAAGAGCATATGGCAAGTTGCCAGTCAACAGGTTACTAAAATACACTGCACCCCCTTTAAATGATCTAAATCCTAATCCGTATGCAAAAGGGGATGATGGGAGAACAATCCTACTGCAAAAGCAGCTACTGTCTTCTAGATGCACGGTTATATATATATATATATATATATATATATATATATATATATATATATATATACATATATACAGAGACATACATACAAACATTTCAAGCACGGGCATTAATGCCCTTCTAGCCTGCCAGTATACCAAAACACTTGTTCCCATAATGTGTCCAGGCTGTTCTCAAAAATATCTAAATTAGTACTTGCTTTAATGTTACTTGGTAGTCTGTTCCATGCATCAGTTGCTCTCTCAGAAAACTAAATAGCACACTTCTCATTCCTATATCTTTTACATAGGTTGTCTGATGATTCTCTAGTACTTTTTGACAACCGTAAACTTTCCCAGAGGTAGTTGCCTTTAAATGCTCTATATGCCCGAATAAGATCTCTTAAATATCTATAACAGAGACTACAAGTTCAGATATTTTAGTCTTTCATGATAACTTAAATTTTCACATCCATGGATGCCCTCAGTATATTTACGCTGTACTCTTTCCAGTTTACTCATGCTTGTTTTCTTATAAGGTTTCCATATGGTTGTTATTCCATCTTCAAGTTTGGATCTAATGTAACTAACAATGACTTCATCATTTCTGATTTCCTAACTTTATAAATCTTTTTATACAACCTATAGTTCTATGACTACCATTAACCAATTGGTTGAAAAGATCAGAAAAACTCAAAGTTGGATCTACCCTTATACCCAGGTCCTTAAACGAATCTACAGTTTTGATCACTGTGTTCTGTATTAAATATTCACCTTTCAATTTATGTCTCCCAAATCTCATATGCTTAGTTTTTGATGTATTTATCAGCATATTATTATACTGTACTCAAATGGACAATTTACTTAAGTTCTTTTGCAGACATGCTCTATCTGTAACACATGCAATCAGTCTACACAATTTCATGTCATCTGCATATAGATTGCGGAACACCTCAGATGAAAAAGTTAAGTCAGAAATATGCAATCTAAACAAGTAAGGGCCTAGGTCAGAGCCCTGTTGGACACCCTGATTGTACCAAGAACTTCACCTGTCCAATTGCTGTATAATATTTGCCATGTCTTATTTGTAAGCCTTGCAGCTAGCCGTCTTATCAAAAATACATTGAAACCTAGTTGTTCTAATTTATTGATCAGTGTTTATGACCCTGTTAAATGCTGGACTTAAAACTATACAAATTACAAATGTTTCATTCACAACTCTTACTATAAGTTGGTACTAGGCTATCGGCCCTAGGGCCTATACAAGCCTAGCCATATCAATTCCCTGACTATTTCTTCCCAGAATATTTACCTCCCTGGTCCCCTCTCTAGCAGGGCGACTCTCGTGATCCCAGGGGTGAATTTCCCATCTCCCATCCAATCGTCAAGGTTCCTTTTGAAGAGGGCCAAAGCGCTCAACTTGACATGTATGGGCAGTCTATTCCAGAGTATGGGGAGTCTCTGGGTCAGGAACCTATCCCTCTAGCATGTTTTATTCATTGTGATGACCACATTTAGATACCTGGAGCGTGTAGCTCTGAGGGATTGGGATTTCTTTAAATGTAGCATGTCCAACAGCACTGGGTTTGACATGGCCTTGTATGTTAAGCAAAGATCACCTCTGAGTAGGCGATATGCGACAAGAGTATAGCTGGAGTTTTTTTAGATGGTCAGCATAGGGCATCTGCTTTAGGCCTGTGATTCTTTTAGTGAGGTATTTCTGTGGCCTTTCCAGTTGTTGCAGATGTCTTGTGAGGTACATACCAAATGGGGAGTTGTACTCTATAATGGGTCTAATGAGGGATGAGTACAGTGGAGACAATGACAGTACAGTTGTGTACACTTACCATAAATGTAGATGTTCGAGAGTATTCACTGTTGCAGTCATCACATTTGGGTTATCTGCTTGCAGTAGCCCTCAGTCAGCCTGATTATCAAAGTCTTGGGTCCTGCGTTGGCTGCTGTCTCATCTTCCATGACATCAGGTAGTCAGGGGTATAAAGCATGCAGCTGACGCCATTACATCAGTTTTTCTTGCCCCAGATGTCAGGTGCCCCCCTAATGGGAAGCAATTAAATATATATATGCAAGGTTATACCTCCAACAAAAAAGCAAATACACCAAAAAGCTTTTAAGCATATTAAAGGAGAATAGAGATATAGCCAAAAGAATACAGGGGGATGGAGGGAGGGTAACCAGGACTGCAACAGTGAATACACTTGAACATCTACATTTATGGTAAGTGTATACAACTGCACTATGTTCTTCGTGTTTCACTGTTGCAGTCATCACATTTGGGTAGATTCCCAAAGCTAAGGATGGGAGGAGGAATTTAGATAGCATTAGGACCAGCTATAAGGCCCTGCAAGACTGCAGTGGCAAAACCAGCTCTGGAATAAGAGAAAATTGGCAAATGGCAATGCTTAGTGAAAGTATGTACAGAACTCCAGGTAGCAGCTTCTAGGATGTCCCTGGTAGGGACACCTCTGAGAAAGGCTGTAGAGGTAGATGCAGCCCTGGTTGAATGTGGTCTTATCCCTGTGCGATAGGTTTTCCATGCTGCTTATAGCAAAAATGAATGCAATGGCCTATCCATGTAGAAATGGTTTGCTTTGAAATGGCCTTCCCCTCTGCCCCTGCAGCAAATGCCACCAGCAGCTGTTCAGATTTCCTTTGAGGTTTAGTCCTGTCCAAGTAAAATCTAAGTTGTCTGTGCACATCTAAGGAGTGCAGTATCCATTCCCCTTTGTTCTGTGGATTAGAAAAGAAGGTTGGCAAATGAATGGACTGATTAAGAACCACAGTGAATACTACACCTTGGGCATGAAAGACGGATTGGTCCTGAGGGACACCCTGTCCGCATGGAAGATGATGAAAGACTCCACTGCCATAAGGGCCTGTAATTCAGACACCCTTCTTACTGACGTGACTGCTAAAAGGAAGGATGTTTTCCAAGAAAGGAATTTTAACTCTGCACTTGCAGCTGGCTCAAAAGGAGGTAGAGTGAGTTTTTCCAATACAAAGTTAAGGTCCCAGGCTGGAGTTGGGGCTCTCCTGTGTGGTCTTAAGTTTTTGGCCCCACTGAGGAACTGCTTAAGCAGTGGATGAGAGAAGAGGGGTGGTTTTGTGTTGTAATAAGCTGAAATGGCTGAGGCATAAATTTGGAGAAAAAGTAAAGGCCCTAGTGAAGCATCTCAGTTAAGTATTGAAGAATGTACGGTAAATTGGGTGCTGCTGTGCCCATCCCTTGAGTTTGGTTCCAGGAACAGAATCTTTTCCATTTTTCAGCATAAGATTTTCTAGTACTAGACCTCCTTGCCTCCAGAATGACATCCAACACTTGTTTACTGAGGGATGGTAATGGAGAGATCAGGTAATTAGCCAGGCTGCCAGGTTCAGGGTTTGAAGCTGAGGATGCAGAATCTGGCCCTAATGCTGGGACAGCAGGGTAGGGGTCTGAGGCAGGTGCCAGCAGTGACACACTGCGCAAGAGGGGGTACCAGTGTTGGCGTGGCCAGCCTGGTACAATCAGTATCGTCCTTGGTTTGTCCTGTTTGATCTTTAGTAGTACTATGGAGAGGAGAGGCAGAGGAGGAAAGGCATAAACTGATAGATTTTTCCAGGTGAAGGACAGGGGCAGCCACTTTCCAAGCTTGTTTGTGGGGAGTCCTTGTGCATAATTTGTCCAATTGGTAGTTCTGGGGGGAGGCAAACAGGTCTATAACTGGGCTCCCCCATTTGTTTATCAACATGTTGAAAGTCTTTGGTTCCAGGTTCCACTCGTGTGGGTCCATGAGATTTCTGCTTAGTCTGCCAGTGTATTTAGCTTTCCTGGCAGGAATTGAGCCTGTAGGTGAACTTGGTAGCTCAAGGCTGTGTTCCACAGAGCCATGGCTAGTCTGCAGAGGGGGTATGAATGGGTACCCCCTGATTATGTACCACATAACAGAGGTGTTGTCTGTCTTTACCATTAATTGTCCTGGAAGAATGTGGTCCTTGAAGGCTGTCAGAGCATTCTGTACAGCTAACATTTCTTTTTGATTGATATGCAGGTGCATTTGACTTGGGTTCCATTTGCCCTGAATGCATTTCCCTGCCAGGTGAGCCCCCCATGCATAGTCTGATGCGTCTGTTGTTAGGGTTTGGGTGGCAGGGGGTAGAGTGAATGGTAGTCCTTTGTTTTGGTGGCAGGCCTCTGCCCACCAAAGGAACAGTATGATAGGAATCATAGCTTCTAGATCCTGAGAATGTTAACACCATAGGCTTTTCAGATACCATTGTAGTTTCCTCATATACAGTCTTGCATATGGAATTAGGAGAATGCAGGAGGCCACAAACCCCAAGGCTTACAGTATTTGCCTTACAGATAGGAGGGTTTTTGTGGCCATTAGTTTGAAGTAAGCTTTCAAATTAATTTGTTTCTCTGGCGTGAGGAAAGCCATCTGGAAAGTTGTGTTCAAGCTTGCTCCCAGGAATATAACTTGTTGACAGGGTACCAGATGTAATTTCTTTTGTTTATGGTGTACCCCAGACAGGTTAGCACCTTTTGTACAAACACCAGATTATTCAAAAGTATGTCCTGGCTTTCTGCCTGAATTAGACAATCGTCCAGGTATGGGTATATTTGAATATTTCTTTGCCTGCAAAATGCAATGACTGGAGCTAGGCACTTTGTGAATACCCTGGGCACAGTAGATAAGCCAAAGGGCAGTGCAGAGAACTGATAGTGCATGTAGCCTGCTTTGAAGCATAGGTATCTTCTGCAAGATTCCCTGATTGGGATGTGCAGGTAGGCTTCCTTTAAATCCAGTGTTGCCAACCAGGCATCATTGCCTAGCATAGGAAACAACTGGTGAAGAGTTAGCATCTTGAATTTTGGGATCACCAAAAAGGTGTTTAGGATAGAAAAGTCCAAGATAGGATGCCATGAATTGTCTTTTCTGGGTATCAGGAAAAGTCTTGAGTAGAAACCGTGTCCCTTTTCCTCTTCTGGTACAGTCTGAATAGCCTTCATGCTTAAGAGAGAGAGAGTACTTGCTTTTGAGCCTCTTCCCACTGATTTGGGGGGTAGATCTGGCCAACCATTTGGGGTTGGTAACATGTGGAAGTGAAATCTGTATCCTTGGGAAACTATATTTCAAACCCATTTGTCCTGGGTAATGAGTTCCCAGTTTTTGTCTGCAGAGCAATCTTTCCCCCTAAAGGAGCAGTCAGTTGAGAAGGGCTTGGAAGTTTTAAAGTTAAGTCATTGAGACAGTTTACCGTAGGGGGGAGTCTTACTACTCCCTGATTTGGGAGTGTGAGCCCCCCACTGCTTAGTCCTGTGCATACCTTGGGACTGAAGCCTGGGTATTCTGCAGGTTCTGGGTTTGGACTGAAGGCCTGGAAGAGGCAGGAAAGGACCAATTCTTAGAGGGCCAATGCTTACTAAATCTTGGAGGCTGTACTTGTAGGAAATCTTTAACAGTTTGCATAGATTTACCTTTTTCCTCCATCTTTTTAAGTACTTCTTCTGTTTTGTTGCCAAACAGGCGGTCCTGATTTAAGACAGCATCCAGCAATTTAGCTTTAACATGATCAAGCAAAGATTGCTCCTTAAGCCAAGCATGCCTTCTAAGTACAGACCCAGTGACAGCAGCCCTGCAAGATGCCTCTAGTGAATCAAAACCACATTGCAAAGTATGTTTTCCAACTTGTTTAGCAGAATGCATTAAATCCTGTAAATCCTTATTTTCAGCACAGTCAGGAATCAACATCATTTTCTGTTTAAGCACTCCAATAATATGCTGCTGATACTTTAACTTATGAAACTGGCAGTTTAAGGCCCTAATGGCCAAGGTTGCAGAAGTGTATACCTTCTTATCCCATCTATCCAGTGCCCTGGAATCTCTATCAGAGGGGGTAGGAATTTTGGCAGTAGTAGCCTTAATGCCCTTGGGTCCCTGTGAATGGTCTCAGGATCCATAGTCGGATTTTTAAAAAGGAACCTGTGAGAATCAGAAACCCTGTAATATCTATCGGGCTTTCTGGAAGCAGGAAGTAGAGAGTCAGGGGCCAAGCTAGATTCATCATCAACAATACGTACAGAGCCATGTCCAACCCAGAATTGTTGAACATGCTCCATCTTAGCAAAACCAAATCTACTCGAGCTACATGCTCTAGGGATATAAACCTCAACACAACAATGAATAGAACATGCTGGAGGGAAAGATTTCCCTTCGCAGAGACTTCCCTTACTATGGAACAGGGTCCCGATCTACATAAGACAGAGCCCCTCACTATCACTCTTCAAGAGGAACCTTGATGAGTGGATGGGTAACAGAAAGTTCACACCGGGGATCACACCAACAGCACTACTAGATAGGGGCCAAGGTTACTAGCTGCTAGTACAAGGGTCTAGGTAACTACTAAAGGGGCGGTGAATACCGCACAACGTGGCTGGGCTAATATATGCCTTCGGGCAGATAGCTCAGTACCAACCTATGAACCTATAAATCTCCCATGACTAAGGTGTTGGGCTGTATGACAAGTGAATCCAGTAAGTCCAGGTAAATTCTGTACTTTCCTTGGTTGCTGGTGAGCGGCCTATAGCTAGCAATGATGTAGCAGGGTCTTTTGCTTATAGTTAAATAGACATGGAGCAGTTCAAGAGAGTTGTACTGTTTGACCAGTCTCGAGGTCTGCTTGGCTTTAATGAAGATGGATACACCTCCACCTTTGGTTCTTTCAAGCTCATTTTGAGGTCTGAATGTGTGCAAGGCATTGTAGCCTTGCACGGCTGGGCTGCTCTCCACGGCCTTGAACCATGTCTCAGTGGCTGCATAGAGGTCAGCATCTTCTGAGATGAGAAGTGCTTCCAGGGAGTGGTTTCATGTTTAGACTCCTAGCATTAAGTAGCAAAACCTTGAGTTTGTCTCGAGTGGATTTTTTTTACATCAGAAATGTTTTGACACTGCCTAAAAAAGACACTATGGGGGAGGCAACAGCCTTTGCCAATATCTGAAAGCCTAGAGTAAGACAGGTGCAGACCACCACTGACAAACAGTACGGCCTGTTGACCATGTCTTTTACAGGCTGACAGACATTGGATCCCCCTGGACTGACACCACAAGCTAATCCAATTGCTGAAGTCAATCATTTTTTGTTTATACTGTGGCATTGTCTTGAGTGAAGGTAGAATGTCTCACAGAGCTAAGGTCACAACTGCCTGGGACACAATCTGAGAGTTCAGTCATGTCTCTCTTCATATAGTCCAGAGAGGACCATCTTAAGTCATTCACCCCAACATGGACTATGACAGAATCATAATGGTACTTGTTGAGTGACTTAAGTACATGTGTGATTTGATGGATCCTGGCACCTGACATGAGTGACCTTCTCACTGTCCAGCCTGGTGAGAGGGACATCTTTGTCTCTCACTATGGAGTCGCCTATGACCACGATAATAGTTTTTGAGGTTTTGCCTTGGGGGCTTATTTCCTGAGACACTGGTGTATGTGTTATGTGCAGTGGTTTCTAATTGCATAGCAGTGTGTGCAAGTGGTTTATGTTTGGGAGGTCTCTGAACTTTTGGTAGGATTTTAGTGAGTACCTCTGCATACATGGGTTTGTGTGTTATGATCTCATTTTGTATGAGAGGTGAAGTACATGTGTTGACAACGTATTTGATGTCTGGTCTGTTATTACATGAGAAAACTGATTCCAATTTCACGGTGTAATTACATCTCTCACATAGGATATTTGTTTTAGTAGTAGTGGTTGTCAGTATACACGAGCATAGCCGGCTTTAGGCACCAGTGAACCCTGCAGTCGCTGGGGGGCCCCAACCACAACAAGTTATCTTATCTTGACGTTTTGTAACATGTCTGTCAAACCAACAAAAGCTAGTACAGCAATCTTGTATACTTAAGAAACCAAGTAGATAACTATTATTTGTATCTCCTTTAAAATTCAAAGATATTTCTGGTTATGGTAACAGTGTTTTATCAAGTAACAGGCTTCACAATTCCATTAAATATTTTACCATTGATGTAGTGCCACAAACCCTGCTGGTGGATATTATCTCCACTAAAACTAACAACATAGCCAGCATTAGGTACCTGCAATACCTGTGGCTGCAGGGGGCCCCTTTTATCCTCCTTGACTGTGTGGGGGCCCCACAAAAGCTGCTGCTGGTTGGGGAAAAATAAGGATTACAAAAAAAAAATGAATTAATTTCACGAGTACAGTCCTTAACCTGAACATGGCTGTGATATGACCCTTTTAGGATGAAGCTGATAATGAACACAAGAAAAATAAGCACTAGAGGGATCAATAGCCCATAGTGACCAATCTCAGTGCATACCTTGTATTTTAAGAGCTAATGCTTCCAATCTTCAGTGATGGTTTTCTCTTTCAGGGAGTTTTATAAATACTGGCAGAACTCCCGATAATATAACTCGCAACCTCTTTGCTGAAGAATTCAGCTCAATGCAAAATAATAACAGCAGATTAAAGTCTCAAAATCAAGAACACACATTAAATATTATTCTAATCCACTTAAAAAGTTAACAGAATAGTAACTATTGCATCAACATGCATTTTTTGGACAATAGGAAGTGTAAAAGTCTGATGTCTGGATTTATTGCCTGTCTGTAATTCTGAATGATGTACCAGCAAATCAAACTTTTTACAAAGGACAGAGCAAAATTATGAGCAAAATCAGGGAAGGTCTGTGAAATCAGGGACAGTGACATATATACATTACTCCTCAATGAGGTAAATAAAAGTGACTTATCCCTGATGTTGTTTGATGACTGCTAAACAGCAGTCACTAATGTGGTGTGGCAGTATCAGTGTTGCACAATGCATTGCTATTTGCTGAAATAAGTACAACACTAATATTGCTATGACTTATGCTTGTGTGTGTTTCTAAAAAATATCACTGATTTCTTATCTGTGCACACACACAAAGTAATGCTAGACACATAGGTTCATAGGTTCATAGATTAGTACTAGGCTAACTGCCCTTGTGAGCCATTTTAAGCCTAGCAAATCACCCCATGTGAGAATCAAACCCTGCACCTTGTATGTATAAGGTAAACACCTTAACCATTATGCCAACCCTCCCACCCACATACGTTATTCTTCTGGGTATCGGTAATAAAATACAGCTAACAAGTAATTATATTTCAAAAGTAAGGCATAAAATATATCACAAAACATTCAGACATTTAGATCTTCTAGGAGTCTGGTGGCCCATTCTCTCCAGATGGTATAAATGGATACAGGAGGCTCCCTTAATCATCCTTGACTCTGTCAGGGGTGGCCCACAAAAGCTGTTGCTGGTTGGGGAAACATGAGAAGAAATGTATTAATTTTCTGTTTATGATCTTTAACCTGAACAGGGCTGTGATATAACCCTGTTAGGATAACGTCGATAATGGCCACTGCTCTCAACTACACCCATTCTAAAACCAGCCTTGCTTAGATTTGTGCGTATAAAAAACTACTGCAGGTTATGTCTGTGTGTGTGTGTGTGTGTGTGGGAGGGTGCACTGGGGATTGTGTGGTTATTACTACTTTAATTTTCATTACAGTCATTCTTCAGAGGTATGCACAGTAGGTCAGTACAGCTTATGTTTGGCCTAAGGACAGTGTGGTTACTGTTTGTTTTACTTTTCTGACAGACCTCACAGGTGTACAAAAAATGTTACTACAACTTCTGTAGGGGCAGTGTACTCTCTATGAGCAACAAAGTAGAATACATTACTGTAATCATTATTTTTTTCACTTTCCTCACAATAAAACAGGCATGTATACTGGTGGCTGCCTTTGGGGGGGCTATTGGTGAGGAGTGAGGAGGCATGCTATGTATATGTATGTCAGCAGTCTCTTGAAATACATGACTGTGGCAATTTGTACCTCTGCTTTCATCCCAGTCTAGCTCCAGTGGGATGCATAAGCAGTGACTGTCTTTTTTGGGGGGAGGTTAGGGAGGCAGGATGTATTCTGGGATGGACCTGTGTATCCTTCACAACAACTGGCTTGTTACTTTATTGTGAGCTACTGTTTTGTCAGCTTTGAACATTTAGCCTTGGACACGACTTAATACCTTCATTGAAAGACAATAAAAATAAAAATAAGACCGAAATTCTTTTCTTATCAAGATTTTAGTTTAGGCTACCATTGGATTGGGAAAATGCTTTAAAGTGCATCCCAGGGCATCTGTAACCCTATGACTTCCTGGACCTTGGCTTATTTGCGTTATTTCCTAAATGATTACTACTGTGCTGTCTTGGTTAGGAAAGGTATGTTGAAAGGATACCAGGAAAACTAAACATGAACAGAAACACTAAATTTCTTTCTTTGATCATAACTTCTGTTAATGCAATCACTGGATGAAAAGGTTGTGTAAAATGGAAAAATGCATTTCAGAGCATAGAGAAAGTAATGGTGTCTTGAAAAAGCTGAAGAATAAGGGAAAATGTGAGAAAAAAATAATGTGCACTGTACGGGGAGCCCAACATGGGCTGAAACAGAGGTGAGGACTGGAGGGTGTGTGTGTGTGTGTGTGTGTGTGTGTGTGTGTGTGTGTGTGGGGGGGGAGCTGAAACAGTAGGCTTAAGGTGCCATTTCACCCAAGTCCAGACAGTTACATAGAGTTGTTGTGATGCATCATTGTTGCAACTAAATGTCAGCAACTGTGAATGTCCCTTTGTGAGATGGGCCAACATAATTTGGTACATTGACCTGTTGTAATGTAAGAACATTGTAGCTACAGGTCAGACTGTGCATAAAACTCCTAAAAGCTTGCAGCATAAACTAAAAAAAGAAGTTATGTCTTACCACATAACATTCCATCTGTGTTGTTCATCATCTTTCATTCATCACTGATGGGTTCGGTTCTGAGCCCTCGGAACAGAGTTGGCCTATTACCAAGCTTGCGCCAGCCAAAAAAACTCTCGAGCTAAGTCTCTACCCAGAATGCCCTTTTCCCTGTTACCTCAGATCGAGTTTGCTAAGAAAAGGAAGTAAAGCCAAGCCCACTTCTATGCAAGTACCCTAGGGCACCACTTAGACCCAAAGCATCCTCCAGGATCTTTTGGAGGGGGAAGGAAGGTGGGAAGTGATGAATGAAAGAAGATGAACAACACAGACAGAATGTTATAGTAAGACGTAACTTCTTTATCTGATGTTGTTAACCTTCTTTCTATTCATCACTGATGGGACCGAATCCCAAGCTACCTTGAGGTCCACGGGCAGCCCTTTTGGATGAATATTCCTGAGTACCATTGAGTTGAAGGCAGCTCTCCCTCTGGAGACCAGGTCCAATTTGTAATGAATGATAAAGGTATGAGGCTTAGCCCAAGTAGCTGCTGCGCAGATGTTATCCATGGATGCCCTGGAATGGAAAGTAATAGAAGTTGCCATAGATCTAGTGGAGTGGGCTTTAACTTTTGGCATAGATTCATTATGGAGGGAATATTTTTATTTATTTATTTTATTTTACATTTGTTGACCGGGCTAGTCTAGCTGGATGCATGTCTATTTTCAGTAGAGGCCCGGGGTGATAAGCTCCAATACAGATAAATGAAAAACTTAGTACTCAATATACAAAATAAGACTAAATAAAAATATTCATATTAAACAAGCAGCTTTCAGGTACATCAAGAGAAAAATAAAAGAAAAAAAATGACTAAATAGCAGCATTAGTTGTAAACAATGAATATTACAGGTTACAACATAAAATACTGTGAGGACAAAATGCTTATACTATACAATATGCAAGTCTAAAATATAGATAAACAGAATTAATTATATACAAGTATAATGTAAAAGAAAAAAATATTCTTCAGTAGGAAGCGTATAGAGTGACTGGGCACAGTGTAGTTTAGGAGCACATCTATATTTATAGGTAAAATAATATGTATTAGTTTATGAGTAGTGAGGGATAGGCAGAGCTAAGTTTAATTAGGTGGATAGAAGCCTAGTCAGGTTTAGTACAGGGGCACAACCAGTGTGTTCTAAGGTAGGGTTTTAGTCTATTTTTGAAGAGTGATAGAGAGGGAAAAGAGGAAAGGTCGCTGAGAAGATTCCAGGTTTTTCCAACAGCATTAGAGAAGAGAGATTCACCAGCCTTGTTGTTAGGTTTAGAGGTATATAGGAGATTTTTGTGAGGAAAGTAGTGATTTCAGATTTGTGTATGGACTGATGAGGGTAGATAGAATAGGAGTACAGGAAGGTTTATAAAGAGTTTTATGGGCAATGGTTAGTTGATGGAATTTAATCACGTTTTGTAGTTCAAGCCATCCAAGCTGCTTTATATTTATGCAGTGGTGGGTTCTGTAAGGGTTTCCTGTTACAAATCTAGCAATGTTATTGTAGGAAGTTTCCAGTTTGCCGAGGTTATTTTTAGAAAGATTAGCAAAAATAGGTGAGGCAAAGAGGAGGGTAGAGATTAGATGAGTATGAGCTATGGTTGTTCTAGCTGTGGGAGAAAGGTAAGATTTAATTCTATAGAGGGAGCCAAGTTTTTTGTTGACAGTTTTTATTGTATTGTTGCTATGGATGTCAAAGTTCAAATTGTTATCAATGGTGATACCCAATAGTTTGGTGGTTGTGTCGGGTGATATAATGGTGCCATTAGTGGATATAATTGAGAAATCAAGTGGAGAGGACTTGTGAGTTGGATTAAAGAGGAGAAATTTCATTTTTTTAGGGTTCAAAAGAAGGCAACGCTGTGTAAACCATTGTTCAACTGTGTTAAATGCCTTCTGGGTATGAGAGAGAAGTTCAGTTGTGGATTTGGCTGAGCATATAACTGTGGAGTCATCAGCATATTGTATGCATGTGGCTTGGGGGATGGATAAATGAAGGTCATTAGTAAATATTGAGAAGAGGAGAGGTCCTAGTATGGACCCTTGAGGGACACTTAGGGTAACTGGTTGGAGGGTAGAAATAGTCTTATGCCAAATTACTGCCTGTTGTCTTTTATCTAGGTAGGACTGGAACCATTTTATAGACGGTGCATCTAATGATGGCGATTCTAGTATGTTGATGAGAATCTGATGATTGACCATGTCAAATGCTTTGGACAGCTCAATGAATAGTGCTGAAGAAAGGTTATTAAGGTTACGTTTTTTGTTTATGCAATCTGTAAAGGAAAGGAGGGCAGTAGTAGTGCTGTGTGAAGGTCTGAAACCATGTTAACAGCTGGAAAGTAAGTTATTTTGGGTTAAGTGGTCAAGTAATTGCCTATGGATACATTTCTCCATGATCTTTGCTAGGGGTGAGAGAACGGCAATAGGGCGGTAGTTGGAGAGCTCATTTGAGTGTCCGCCTTTATGGAGGGGGATAATATGAGAGACTTTCCATAGGCTAGGTATGTGACCTTCGGCAATAGTCCTATTGATCAGAATGGAAATAGGATAAGCTACAGCTTTGGCTGATAGCTGTAGAAAATCGGCAGGTAGTTGATCTGCTGAGGGAGAGCATGGTTTTAGTTTTTGTATGAGGCTTAGAATGTATGTAGTTGGGACAGGTTGTAAATGAAAAGGAGGGTTGAGGTAGAGTTATAGGAAGGTATAGTGTAGTTATTAGGTGATAGCTGACTAGCCAGTATTTGGATAGTATTAGTAAAGAAGGTACTGAATGTATTGGCTGTATTCATGGGATTTGTATGGTCAGTATTTTGAGGGTTAGGTGTGGTGGATTGATAGGTGAATCTTATCCAGTCCCTTAGCCATCTTGATAATGTAACCTTGGAAACGCACTCTCCCATTTTGGGTCCCGAAAAGGAAATGAAAAACTGTTCAGATTTACGGACAGGTTTAGTCCTGTCTAGGTAAAATCTTAATTGTCTATGTACATCTAAGGAGTGAAGGCAATACTTTCCTCTATTGGCAAAATTCGAAAAAACACTGGTAGATCAATGGACTGGTTAACAGAAAACTCAGAAACAACTTTGAGAAGAAAGGATGGGTTCATCCGAAGTGACACTGTCTATGAAAAACGAGATAGGGCCTTTTGATACTGCCACTAGATACTCTCGTACTGTAGAGGAAGAAGCTCCAGTATCAAAAAACTTAGCCAAGTGTTGAAGCACTGCAGTAACTGGAGTCGAATACGTGTCTAGCGTGTTATCCTTGGACCAGATGGAGAAACTTTTCCATTTGTCTTGATATAGTCTTCTGGTGGATGGTTTGAGAGGCCAGAATAATGTCTCGAACAGGGGAGGAGAGATTAGCTTGCCTGGCGACTAGCGGAAGTTGAAAAACCAAGCTGTCAGCTTGAGACTGGACAGGTTCAGATGACTCAACCCTTGGAGGTGAATGATCAGATCTGGTAGAGGGCCCGGAATCCACGGTGGGTATACTGGGTGAGGCTGAAGGAAGGGGAACCAAACTTGTTGAGGCCAGAATGGGGCTATGAGGATCACCTTGCATCTCAACCGAAGAGTTTTCTTTAGAAATTGTGGGATCAGAGGAATGGGAGGCTAGGCGTAGAGAAGTCCCGTGGGCCAATTGTGGATCAGAGCATCCCTCGCTGACTCCCCCTCTGGGGGAAGTAGGGCAAAGTAGCTGCTGCACTTGGTGTTTGATGGGGAAGCAAAAAGATCGCAGCAAGGCTTGCCCCAGTGGCTGAAGATTACAGACGCCACCTCGGGGTTGAGGGACCACTCATGTGGCATAAGGATGCATCTGCTCAGTTTGTCTGCAATCATGTTGGAGCTCCTCAGGATATGCATTGCCAAATTCTCATGGCTTCTCGACATAGGGGGTAATACTTGGTTCCAGACCACTGCATACTCTCTGATTGGATTGCAATTGTCCCTGAGTGGAGAGCCGAATGGAAGGCCTGCAATGCTAACAGCACGGCTCTCAGTTCCGGAACACTGATATACAGGTAGGCCTCTGAGGTGGACCATGTGCCTTGGACAGTCTTTCCCTGGGAATGCCCCCCCACCCAATCAGGGAAGCATCTGTGGTCACAACAGCTGCGGGCTGGGAGGTTTGAAATGGGTGGCTCCAAAGATCTACGTCTGGCCTCATCCACCAAAGCAGGTCCTGTTTGCAGGAGTTGGTTAGTCGAATCTTGTCATCCAGGGGATGGCAATTTGAGAACCATTGACACAAAAGGAGCCATTGCAGAATCCGCATATGTAGCTTTGCTAGAGGCACTATTAGAATTGACACAGCCATAGAACCTAGGCTTGAAGAACTTTCCTTGCAGAGGCTGTTTGAGAAAGAATCACCTGGAGTTTAAGCCTCAATCGATGGAGTCTGTGAAATTGGAGTGATACCAGATAGGACTGAGTATTGAACACTGCTCTAATGAACTCTATTTGTTGTGTAGGGATAAGATTTGATTTCTCCCAATGTATCGTTATTCCCAACAATTTTGCCAGAGAAAGTATGTTGTAGCGCTGTTATCAGAAGATGCTTGGTGGTGACGGTAAGGAGCCAGTCTAGATTTGGAAACACCCAGAATCCTTTTAGTCTCAAGTGAGCCGTTACCACTGCCATGCATTTCGTGAACACTCTGGGGGCTGTAGAGAGACTGAACGGCAGGGCACGGAATTGGTAATGACTGGCTCCTAGCCGGAAGCGAAGCAGACTCCTGGAGCATTTCTCCATTTTGATGTGGTAATATGCATCCCAGAGATCTATAGAGCACATCTAATCACTTTCTCTTAAAAAGGGAAGGATGTACTGAACCGTGACCATTCGGACTTTGGTATGGGTGACAGACTTGTTTAAACTGCTGAGATCCAAAATGGGTCTCCAGTCCCCTGTCTTTTTCGGCACCAAAAAGAATCTCGAGTAAAATCCGGGTCCACGCTGGTCTGGTGGGACTGGTTAAATGACTCTTTTTTGAGACAGCTTTATAATCTCTGAAGCTGCTTTGACTGGGTGGAACGTCGGGAAGTTTTCTTGGAAATTTTGGCTGACAAGAAAGGGGAATGGTGTAACCTCTGGTGATAATGTTCTGATCCCAACGATTGATGGTGATAAATTGCCAGGCAGCTCGGTACAGAGAAAACTGACCCCTGACTACTTCCAGAGGTAAGCAATTGGGTCACCCCTCAGGAGAGCTGATAAGGCTATCCAGAGGAGGAGTCCCTGGAGCCTTGGTTGTGAGGACCCCCTCTGTTTCTATAGGGGCATCTTCCAGAATTGTTACCCCCTCTGCCTCTGGGAGTATCATCACCACGTGCGGCACGGAAGGTACCCTGAGATTTCTTATGCCACATTTTCCCACTCCTCCTGATTCCTGGAGAAGGTACATTGAGGGTTGGAAAACCGTAGGCCTATGGCAGGCAGGGTTTTTCCATCTTGCTCGCACCTGGCTAGTGTGTCCTTCATTTTGCAGCCAAAAAGGGACGAAGCTTCGATGGGAGCATTCAGAAAGGAAGACTTGAAGGGATCCGCGAGGTCACAAATGTGCATCCAGGCATGACGACTCATAATGCCCAAACCCGCTGCTCTAGCTGCCCCTTCAGTCGCGTGAGAGAGAGCAACCTCATGGACGAGTTGGATACTGATTTCAGGGTTGCGAGCTGCGAGGCCACTTTGTCCCTGACCTCGTCAGACAACTGTCCTGCAAGCGTCCCAGAGAGTTCGGAGATCAAGTCCCTCTGGAGCCTTGTAAAATGTGCCAAATAATTCAGGGATCATATAGCAAAGGTCCCTGAGGCAAAAGCACGCTTCCCAAGTCTGTCCACCGCCCAGGACTCCCTGTTGGGTGGGTGGACAGTGGGACTTTCCTCAGTCAAGTCATTTTTTTGTGGCCACCACCACCATAGGATCAACTGGTAACCCTTTGGACCAGTGCGGGTTCTCCTTGAGAGGGGAAAGAATTTTGTCTGGTCTCCGGGGGATCACCTCAATGGAATCAGGGTTCTTCCACGCTTGCTGCACAACGAGCTTGTCAGCAGGTGGGGTCACCCAAGAGGTAGAAGGCTGGGCACGAAAAGCCTGCAGGAACATGGACTCCTCAGATGAAAGTTGGAGGACTTCCATTCACCTCTCTGCTTTAACATCTCCAGGATGTCTCTGAAGGAGACATCATCAGGAGGTGACTGTGGGGACCCTTCACTATCATCATAATCCATGTCTTCCGTTAAGGACTCCTCAGGCGAGTCCACTTGCTTCCTCTTGCATGTCTTCTTTCGAGGGGGCTCCTCAGTGGGGGTCTCTGAGGAGGACTCGGAAGAGTGGGTACCCTGAACAGGGGTGTCCTGCGGCTTCTCTGCCCGATGTCCCAGGGGTGGTCTGTGACAGCTGTAGCTTAGGGGATGAAAACTGGGGTTCCGACATCAAAGGAGTGCTGCCAGAAGCAAGAGCCCTCTCCATTGTGCAGAAGGCAGGCCCGCCCAAAGAGGGATGGGAGCCTGGAACCGAGAAAGACAACCTCGGGACCGAGGTCACACCCCGCTCCGATGGACCCAGCCCCATGGATGGAGCCTCAAGCAGGATTGGCGTGGACGCAGCCATTGGCGCCAAGGAAGAAACTGAGGAAAGAGCCGGCACCGTACCCTGGGCTGATGCACCTGTCCCCCAATCCCCAGATTGAGGAATGACCGGTTCAGCGGGAACCAAAGACCAAAGGGACAAACTCGGAGCCATTGTGAGATGCACCGTAGGCACAGAGGTGATTGGTTCCAAGAAGGATGTCGGAGCAGAAGGCTTTGGAATTGAGATGGTTGAAGGAGGAGTGTAAGATGGAGTCTGTGGATAAGGCATCCCAAGTCCAGCAGGTGGATGGGCCTGAGAAAGTGAGGGAATCCCCCTGGCTACCAACAGCTGGTCCACAAGACGCACCATGTCATGTTCCGAAAGACTCCTGGTGGAGCTAGTGGATATTTCAGATGGAGAGTCAGGACATTCGACAAATGGGCTATACGCTTGGCCCAGAAATGGGTCTATGGAGGGGGAGCATCCGGTCCATGGTGCAAGGTCTGCTGGCCCCAAAGTCTCTAGTTTTGAGACTAAAAGCAAAGAGGTCAGATCCAGTGAGGTCGGTACAACGCTCTGTGCCATGGTGGGACTCAAATCTGAAACGGTCGGTTCCAAAATGGAAACTGAAGGCGTAGTCGAAGGTGTGTCCTGAGCCTAAGTATCTACAAGTGCCGAAGTCGAAATAGGTGTAGTAAGGTCTATGATCGTTGCCGGAGGCAGGACCGGTACCAAAACAGGCATCTATCAAAGGTTTCGACATGGTCAGAGCTGAGGAAGGCGGAGCCGAAGAGGCAGATTTATGCTCCGACGATAACTTGGGGACCTTAGATTTCCCAGGCTTGCTCTGATCACCCAATGGTGAAGAAGGAAGAGAATGGGATCTCTTTTTGTCCTTAGAAGGAGGGGTTGAGACGTACATCGCAGAAATGGCCTCTGAGAAGGAAGACTTCAGTAACCTCTTCAGAATAAGTTTATTTTTGCGCTCATTAAGAGTGTGTTGGCTGAAGCTCTGACAAATATCACATGGAGGCTGCACCGAAAGGTGGGCCACTCCCAAATAGTATACACAACCATCACGAGAATCACTGTTAGGTAACTTGACTTACAAGAAGTACAATGCTTAAAGCCTGAAGTACCCTTCTTATCCGCCATCTTGGTAGAAAAAGACACCACAGCCAACTGCGTGAATCCAACTATAATGAGGTCGACTCTATTCAGAAAATCACAAACAAATCACCAATATAACAATACACTGTATGAAGAGAAGGAAGGGAAACACCTGAATAAAGATAAAAGCTAACAGGTTAAACAGGAGAAACAATACCAGCTATGGTATTGAAGAAATACCACAAGGGTAAGGGAAAAAGCCATACCAACAATGGTACTTGAGGTTTACCAATGGTAACAACAGGTACAGTGGAAAGAATAAGGTAGACAGAAGAAACAACACTAGCAATACTAAAGGTTTGGTAAAATATGAAGATATCCAAAATTTTTTACACAAATATCAAAAAAGATTTCACTTAGCTAGAGCTCGGCTGAAATGCAGCAAACAAGATCTGAGGTAATAGGGAGAAGGGCATTATGGGTAGAGACTTACCTTGAGAGTTATTTTGGCTGGCGCAAGCTTGGTAATAGGCCGACTCTGTTCCGAGGGCTTGGAACCGAACCCATCAGTGATGAATGGAAAGAAGATTAACAACATCAGATGGTTGCTTAGGAGGGGTGGCAGTGACAGGATGATACACCGGAAGTTCCAAGGGCCCCCAAAATACTAACATCAGCCCTGTACACAAGGCAATTACTACATTTACCTCAGGATGTCCATATCAATCAGGCTGGCTGGTGAAATGATGGGAAACTGCCCATCCATTACAGCCGTTTTTTTATCGTATGTACTGTCAGGGAAGAGAGTGGGCTACTTCGACCAGTTTTTGTGCTAGGACTAACAAAGGTGCTTGTTCTATTGAAGGCTATGGATGATAAGTGTGGCAATGTTGCTCAGTGCTCCTGTAGTGCAGTATGGAAGCTTGGGAGGGTTTTATTGACAGATGTCTAGAGAAAAAATAAGTTTCGAGGCATTTGCATCTATACGGGGCACTGCTAACTCTTGTTTGCATGTTGTGCTGCAATGCTCAAATGCAAGGCTTAAATACACTTTTAAGCTAATCTACCAATAGGATGCACACAATAGATTGTCCGCCAGCAATCCCCAGCTTACACAAGGCAGGCTCCACACTCTTCTGCCACAAGGGTACTAGGGAGCCCTTCTTAATGTAAAACAGCTGGTTTAGTGCTCAAGTGTATCAATAACAGGCTAGATTCAGCAGGTCTGAATCTAGTCTATGCTATCTAGGTCTCAGAACAGTGCGAATCAAGTGCAGAGAAGTGCAAAAAATACTTAAGATACCTTTTGTGCGTTTCCCAGCTCAGATAGACCAGGTAAATACTTACTGTCACTAGATGAATAATCCTAGTCCTCTTAATGTAAAAGAACAGTAAAGGAGTTTCTGGAGTGAAATGTTACTAAAAACAAATGAAAGCAGTACAAAATGCTACCACACACAAACTTAAAGATATAGATACAGCAGTGTACTTTAAACAGCTTATAAAAGTGTGATTATTTAATAAAAGTACTTCACTTAGAATAAATGACCCTACAGCCATTTATTTGTACAGAATTTATAAAGGCACTAAAAATGAGATAAGCTGATTAATAAGCCTCCAGCCAATAAAATTGCATTCAGAAATCTCAAGCGTTTCCCCAAGCTAAACGGACAAGGCACTAGATGGAAAATCCACTGACCTCTTTTGAAGAAAACAAGTGTTTGCTAGAGTGCATAAATACACTACTTTATCCATCTGCTACCTAGATAATGAGTCAGATCAAGTAGAACAGACAAGGGGAGGCAAAATGCACTTTTTCAAATAATTCAGGATATCAACAGCAGTGTAGAAAGACAGGAGCTTATTAAGCCCAATTTACAATAGGAGTGGGCAGCTTAAAATCACCAGGTTTAAAAAGCAGATCACCAAAGTGGATGGTGGGTGGGAAACATTGGGAATCACCACCAGTGTTTTAGTTTATGCAGGCCTGAAATCTTTTCAAAGACTCAGAATTTCACTGAGTATTTAAGCATCACTCAAGAGACAATTTAACCAGTGGGAAAAAAAATGTGAAATATGAAGTCTAGATCATTTAAGTGTCCACCTCTCACATAGAGCAAAAACACCAGGCCAAGCAGATTTCTTAAAACAGAAAACAAAATAGAGCAGGTAACAGAAAGCAACTCTATCGCTGACAAAAAGAATATTCCTCACCCAGCAGGCAATCACCAGCAGTGCTTTACTTTGTGCAGGCAGACACGTTTTCATAACAGACAGCAGGTGTGCCAGCAATATGACCTTCCAATGCCAGGTACAACAAAGGTAACCCAAAATAAGCAGCCATCAGGGGAAATTTGTTGGTACCATACACGCACTGGCAGCTTTTCATATAAGAAGTAAGCAACTTCTCAGATTTTCCAATACTTTTTGCCCTCAAATTCAAATAGAATACTCGTTGAATGTACAAACCTAATATATGCTGTAGCTGCTCTTGTTTTTGTACTTTGTAAAAAAAAAAAAAAAAAAAATCGATCTTTCCAGAAGCAAAGGAAGTGGGTAGGTGGGCAGGAAGTATACAAAGAATGAAAATCTACAATACAGATGGAATGTTACACTGAGTACAAAACTTTATCTGATGATGTCCTTTTCATTCATTCATTCCTCAACTGATGGGACAGAGTCCATAGCTACTGTAACCTTGGGAGGCCCTAATGGAAGGATACTGTGGAGTACTGCAGAGCCAAAGGCCGCTCTGTTCCTGGAAATTAAATCTAATTTCTAATAAGTAATAAAGGTGTGAGAACTAGTCCAAGCTGCGGCTGCACAAATGTCATCTACAGAAGCCCTTGACAAAAAGGCTAAAGAAACTGCCATACACTTTGTGGAATGAGCCCTAGGAGGCTTGGGCAAAGATAGACCTTTTTTATCATAAACAAAAGAAATACAGACAGTTAAATCTCTTGGCCAATGTAGCTTTAGAAACAGTTTTGTCCAATCTTTTAGGAGAAAATGAAACAAATAGTTGGTCAGCTTTCCTGACATTGGTTCTGTAAAGATAATAGCAAAGTTGCCTATGCACATCCAAAAGGAGGAGCATATATTCTCTCATTTGAAAAGTTAGGAAAGAAATGTGGCAGATTAATGACCTGGTTTATGTTGGACTTAGAAGCTACCTTTGGCAAGAAAGATGGATTTATTCACAAGGATACCCTATCTTTGTGAAAGGAAAGGTATGGTGGATTAGAAGACAGAGTCTGAAGTTCGGTCACTTGTCTAGCTGAGGGTATAGCAATCATAAAAAAATTTCCAGAACAAAAATTTTAGTTCTGCTTTGGCTGAAGGTTCAAAGGGAGCTTGTGTCAAAGCCTGAAGCATGATAGTTGAATCCCAGGAAGAGTAGGAGCCTTTAAAGGGGGGTCTAAGTAAAAAGGTTCCTTTGAAAAAGGCTTTTCAAAGTTTAGAAGCAGCTAAGGTAAAATTATTTTCACCCAGGTAGAAATTAGAAATGGTATTCAATTGTACTTTAATAGTTGAGAAACTACCACCTTCATTGAAAAATTGAAGCTAAAACTTCAAGAACAGATGCCACAGGTGCTGAAAGTGACGAGGTCCTTGCTAAGGGCCCAGAAAACAAATCTCTCCCATTTACTTTTGTAAACCCTTCTAGTAGAAGCTTTTTGAGAACTTAACACAATACAAAGTACCGGAGAGAAGAACCTGGACTGTCTAGCAATTAACGAAATTGAAGAAACCATGTGGTCAGTTCAAGGCCTGTTAAATCTGGATGAGTTATACCTGTTGGATGACAGGTCTGGAGTGGGATCCAGTATCCATCCGGATGGAGAAGGCGTGGGCAGAGTAAAGGGAACCAAATCTGACTACGCCAAAAGGGTGCAATGAGGATAACTTTGCTCTTCAACTGGAATGCTTTCTGTAGGAATTTGGGAATGGCAAGTAATGATGGGTAAGCACAAAGGTGGCCGGAGGGTCAATCGTGGACTACAGCATCCCTCAGTGACTCCCCCACTGGAGGGATCAGGGCAAAGAACCTGCCACACTTGTACACGGGAGAAGAGAACAGGTCACAGCATGGCTGGCCCCATCAATGGAAAATTCTCTCCGCCACTTTGAAATTGAGACACCAATTGTGAGGCATCAAAACAGACCTGCTTAGTTTGTCTGCAATCATGCTGGATTTCTCTGTAATATACGTTGCCATTAAAAAGCGACTGGAAGAGATTGCACATTGCCACACTCTCATAGCTTCTCGACAAAAAGGATAAGATCTGGTTCCCCCTGTTTGTTGATGTACTACACCACTGACATACTGTCCACTGATGTATTGTCTCAGTACAACTCCCAAGAGTTTGGCAACCTGCATCAGCTCTACACAATGACTGGAAGCATCTGTGTGGTTTGATTCAAAACGTTAAGCTTTTTAAACTGTTTACTGCACTTTTCTGACTGCATTATAGTAAACTACTGTATATCAAGTATTCTGGCTGCATTTTAACTCATTTGCAAGATGCTTTTGTCTGATTTTGCACTTTTGTGTACTATAGCATGGACTAGATTCAGACCTGCTGAATCTGGTCTGTTCGTATGGACTGAACACTAAATTACAGGAAATCTTTTCTTGGAGTGGCCCCTCTGTACCCTCATGGCAGGAGAAGTACAGTCTGGACTTATCCAATTGGAGGTTACTGTAGCAGGGCTCAGTTAGAGCTTCAGCACTGATTAGTTTCTTTTGATTTCCTTGTTCTTGGTTTAAATAAAAGACACAAGATTGCACTGGTGTGTGCTTGTCACAGCACAGCTCCCAAGACTTTGGCATCCTGCCTCAGCTCTACACATTGATTGGAAGCATCTGTGTGGTTTGACTCAATATGCTAAGCATTTTAAACTGTATACTGCACTTTTCTGACTGCATTATAGTAAACTACTGTATATCAAGTTTGTTGGCTGCATTTTAACTAATTTACAGGTTGTTTTTGTCAGATTTTGCACTTCTGTGTACTGTAGCATAGACTAGATTCAGACCTGTTGAATCTGGTCGGTCTGTATGGAATGAGCACTAAATTACAGGAAATCTTTTTTGGAGCGGTCCCTCTGTATCCCTGTGACAGGAGAAGTACAGTCTGGACTAATCTGATTGGAGGTTACTGTAGCAGGGCTCAGTTACAGCTTCTGCACTCGTTAGTTGCTTTTGATTTCCTTGTTCTTGGTTTAATTAAAAGACTCTTGTTTGTGCATTACTCACTGCCGTGTAGAGATGCCTACCAATGGCAGTTATAGACACACACTTCTTGATTGTTGTTTTTTTCCTTAGTACACTGCTTATTCTCCATCTGAGGTTTTGTGTGTTAGTGCATCCTAGTTAGGTGAAACATTTAGCATAACTTCTGAAGTACCAACTCAAGTCTCGCTCCTATACCTTCATTACTCGGTCCCCCTTCTAACTGCCTTACCTGGTCCCTCCTGTTCTCCACCCATTTCTGACCACATTAACATTTCATAGCATCAAGGACGGACAATTTCCAACATTTCCTCCAACCAGCCTCGTCGACTTAGGCATCCTAAGGTAGTGTAGCAATTGCCTCATACACAATGACAACCCACTTATTCTAGTTTACACAAACTCAACTTGTAAGAGATGCAACCATATTATGAATCTAGAATCCAGCTGTCTCACTCACCAGTCAGTACATCTGACACTAAACAGGTTGTCAGCATGCACATCTCACCTCCTACAACAACCGAACCAATAGCACATAGGCGTACTTAAGTGGAGGTCCTTACTAAATGCCTACCAAAGCGCCAGAGACCTCCCAAACACAAGCACACATCACATAACACATCCACTGCAGAACATAGTAACACACAATATCTCACACACACCTGTGTCTCACCAGACAAGCCCCTAAGGCATAACACAAAACCAAACATCTTACTTATTGGCAACTCCATTGTGAGACACACAGATGTCCCCCTCACCAGGTTGGATAAGGAAAAGCTCACAATCAGTTGTCTGACAGGTGCTTGGATCCGCCACATCACCCATGTATTCAAGTCTCTCAACAAGTGCTGTTATGACTCTGTCATAGTCCATATTGCCATGAACGACTAGAGACGTACCTCACTGGACTATATGAAGAGAGACATGATTGTGTGTCTCAGACAAGTATGTCCCTAGCCTTAAGCAGCATTTTACCTTTACCTAGGATGGTGCCACAATACAAATAAAAAATGACTGACTTCAACAACTGGCTACGTTTCTGGTGTGATTCTAAGGGGATCCAGTACCTGTCAGCCTAGGATGATATAGCTAACAGAATTGATGCTTTGCCAGAGATGGTCTTCAAATCACCCCTGGGATTTTGGTTACTGGCCAAGGCTCTTGCCACCCCCACAGTGCCTTTTTTAGGCAATATCACAAGAACAAAATTCCTGACATAAAAATACCCTCTAAAAACAAACTTAAGGTTATGCTGCTAAATGCTAGGAGTTTAAACCTGAAACTGCTCTTACTGGAATTAGTCCGCACCCTGGAAGATGCTGACATTTGTGCAGTCACAGAGACCTGGCTTAAAGTTGCAGAGAGTACCCCAGCCATACTGGGTTACATTTCCTTCCACATGTTCAGACCACAAACCGAAGGCGTGAAAACTAATGGAGGTGGTGCATCACTATTCATTAAAGATAAATATACCTGTAGACTGGTTATGCAGCACAATTCCCTAGACTTACTCCAGGTGCCCTCTTCAAGTCATTGTCAGCTAAACAACCCCCTCCATGAATCAGGACATCCACTCAGCCTACTGGATCTACTAGAGTCACTCAAGATACAACTGAATACTCTGGTTTTGGGCGACTTTAATTACCCAACCACTGACTGGGTAAATTATACATGTTCCAACTCACTTGCTCAAAGGTTCCTTGATTTTTTGTTACTTCTAATGCCCTGGATCAGCTTGGTTGACACCCTCACAAGGGGCTCAAATATCCTGGATCTGGTGCTCACCAACATGGGGGACCGATGCTGCACCCCAGTGTGCAGCCCTCCCTGGTGAGATCTGACCACAAATCAATCTTGATGGAAGTAACTATAACACCAGACCCCCCTACCTTAGTAGCAACTAGACTAAAAAACTTCTCTAAGGCCAATTACAACCTCTTAAGAGACGTCATAACTAGCCTCATAGCCCCTCCCCCCACAGAAGGAACAGACACACATGCTGGGTTATACACCAGTGCTCTACGAACATCTGTACAAATGTATGGACTCTGCCATACCTGATGAGACCAAAGTAAGATCATCAAAGAACAAATCTGCCTGGTGGACATCTGCCACTAACAGGCTACACAATAACAGGAATAAACTGCTGTCTAAGAGTAGGAAGGAACGGTCTCAAAACTGGTAACTCTCCTTCTTCAATTAAACAAACAAATAAAACTTCTTGTAAAACCCTCCAAAGCCAACTATGAATCTAATTTGGCTTCCCAAACTAAGGACAACCATAAGGCATTCTTTAGTTACATCCAAAACCTGACAGTTAAGTCCCAGATTTGCACAGAACTTGTAGTTAATGGCACTATATATACAGAACGTGTGGATATAGCAAACCTGCTAGCGGACAGGTTCAGTAAAAACTACACTCCCCTGTCCCTGCCACTCATACCCCAAAGCATCACTACCATTTGTTCACTACCTAACATCTCTAGGGAGCAGGTCTTAAGCACCCTCTCCAAGGCCAAAAACACAGCCTTTAAGGGACCAGATAACATTCCAGGCTGTGTTCTACATGAATTAAAACAGGAATTAATGCCCCTGGGTACTCTTTTCAATCACAGCCTTAGCACTGGTTTCATCCCTATGAAATGGAAAACAGCTACCGTCATCCCTTTGTACAAAGGGGTGCATCCACTGACCTCAGGAACCGCAGACCCATTAGCTTGACCAGCCTTATCTGTAAGGCCATGGAAGAAATCATCATGGACCTCATCAACAAAGATATAGGAAATCTCCAAATGCTTGATCACACCCAGTTTGGCTGTGTCAAGGGGAGATCACTTTTGTTAAACTTGGTGGACTTCTTTGAGACAGTTATCAAAGCCCTAGAAGAGGGTAAATCTGTACATACAGCCTACCTGGACTTAGCCAAGGCCTTTGACACAATTCCCCATACAGGCATCATTAATAAATTCACCCAGTTAGATATCAACCCTTACACTGTCAAGTGGGTTGCTAGCTGGCTCACCAACACAACTCATACAGTCAAAATAGGGGACTCCACCTGTTCCAGCAGACCTGTAACCAGTTGTGTTCCACAGGGATCGGTTCTGGGACTCGTAGTGTTCAGAATCTACTTCTCTGAAGTCCAAGCAAAATATAAAGGTCTGCAGCTGACAAAATTTACTGACGACTGCAAACTGGGAATGGTCAATGAGTCCCCAAATTATGTCAACACCTTGCAAGAGGGACTTGTGCAGACCAATGATTGGTGCCAAAGTCATAGTCTTAATGCATTTTTCTGCATCAAGTTTATCATCCCATTCGGCAAGGGTAATGTGCCCACAAACTACCACATCGACAACAATACCCTAAAGCACGCTGTCTGTTGTGAGACACCTCGGCACACAAGTCAAGAGCAACCTTGCCTTTGATCACCATGTCTCCACAGTGGTAAGAAGAGCATTCTGCATTGCTCATCTCACAAGTAAGGGCACTGCCTCCAGAAAAAAGGAGGTTATAACTCCCCTGTACTCCTCCTTCATCAGGCCAATAATACAGTACGATGCCCCCTTTGGTATGTACTTTCCAAGCATCTGCAGCAATTGGAGAGACCACAAAGGTTCCTTATGAAGAAAATTCAGGGTCTTCAGCACCTGCCACATGTGGACAGACTGAAACACATGTCACTGTTCTCTGTATTGCATAGACTACTCAGAGGCAACTTGTGCCTTGCATATAAATCTCGGACCCTGCCTTAATGGAAATGCTGCATATTTGCAAGTCTAATGACACATGAGTCACTTGCTCTAAGGACCTTAACCTGGCAAGCGACATCAACAGAACCTGCTGGAGGGACACATTTGTCTCCCAGAGGTTACTTTTTCTTTGGAACAGGCTTCCAATTCATGTTAAACACAGCCCCTTGTTGACACTACTTAAGCATAATTCAGCGATTGGATGGGTAGCTGAAAAATCACCTTAGCGGTTCCACCTGTATCTCTCTTGGACAGGGGCAATAGGTGCTGATATTAGTGTCTGCTTCAAACAGACATTCTTGTTGAACAAGGGTTGAACTTGGCTAGGCTTGTAAGGGTCCTAGGGTCATTAGCCTAGTAACCGCCTATAATTCTATGATCTGTATGGTAATTGTCCCACACGGGAGAAAGTCTTGAAAGGCCTGCAATGCTAGGAGGACTGCTCTCATCTCCATGACTTGAAATGCATATTGGCCTCTTCAGGGGACCACATACCTTGGACTGTCCCTCCCAAGTAGTAACCCTCCCACAACTGGGAGGTGTCTGCGGTCACTGTGTCTTTGGGGAGAGGAAGAACAAATGGACAGCCTTCACACAGTTGGTTTGAATGAACCCACTAAAAAAATATCTTTTGCACTCGTGTGATCTTGACTGGAGTGGTTAATGGCTATTCACGAATGGACCAATGAGTCAAGAGAGTCCATTAAAGTATCCGCATATGGAACCGGGCCAGAGGAATGAGGGTGATAGCTACTGAAATGAATCCCAGAGCTTGTAATATTAATCCGGCTGAAAGAGAGGAACTATGAATCACTTTCTTGACTTGGAACCTCAGTGCATATGTTCGAGTAGAGGGAAGTGAGGTTATCTGACTGACTGGGCCCAGAAGAGAACATATGAACTCCAGACTCGGTGTAGGTGTGAGCTGAGATTTGCTGTAATTGATTGCGATTCCCAGATAAATGCACAACTGGAGCAAGTAATTCCTTTCCTGTAGAAGTCGATCCCTGGATGGGGCAGTTAGGAGTCATTGTTGAGATATGGAAACATCTGGAATCCTAGTAGTCTCAAGTGAGCTGCTACCACTGCCATGCATTTGGTGAACACCCTAGGGGTTGTGGTAAGACCAAAGGGCAGTGCATTAGAATTGGTAATGACTGTCTCCCAGCCAGAAGTGCAGATATCTTCTGGAGCACCTGTTCATTTTGATGTGATAGTACACATCTTGAAGATCTATCGAGCACATCCAATAGACATTTTGCAGCAGAAACAAAATGGACTGAACCATGCCCTTCCAAAACTTTGAATACTGTACAAACTGATTTAATTTGCTCTCAAGTCCCTTGTCTTTTTTTTGGCACCAAGAAGAATCCTGAGTAAGTTATGGACCCCCTCTGGTCTGGGGAGACCTCCTGGATGACACTTTTTCTAGTAGCTTTATTTCTAGAGATGCTGCTTCCCTCTAACTAGGTGGAACATCAGGTATTTTCTTCACATTGGTGGGAGGGGCTAGAGAAATTGGTATGGTGTAACCTCTGGATATGATTCTCTGCACTTTTTTTAATTTCTCCAAATCTTTTGGGTTTTTAATACCATGACAGGAATGGACCCATTCCTAAGTCAAAGTACGATTAAAGTTCATGAGATTAGTACTGTTTTAATCTTTGATGTCAGCCAGAAGTGCACTGCAGCACCCGCAATGGGCCCAGTAATGACTCCTGCAATTCGTACAGAGTTACATGTATTGTTAACATATCTAAATACGATTGTAGATGATTTTTTATAAGACCCATTGCTCCTACTGCTATTGGGACTGTCTGGGTATCTTTCTTCTGCACTGCTCTTGTTTCTGTCTGCAAATCCTGATATTTTTATGATTTTGTCTATCTCTCTGTACACAAGACACTGTAGTCACTGGGTGTGGCGATTTCAATGGTCAATGCTATTTTTGTCTTCTTTTCATGGACCACTATAGCCATTTTTCTAGCATCTATCTTTTGAACATTTGGTAATGGATGATCCCATGTGATGTAAACATCATGATGCTTTGTGGCTTATGTTTCCAGTGTTTTTCAGCCACTTCAGTATACCATAATGTTTGCACAATCCTCAGTGCAACAATCTTTCCACATGATTATGCCTTTCAGTATACACTCCCTCTGCCATTAGTGTGTCACAACCAGCAACAAGATGTGCAACTGTTTCCAATTCAGTTTTGCATAACCTACATTTGTCTGTTTCTCCCACATGTTCAATGGACTTTGTAAACCAACGTGTAAGCAAGCCCACTACCTTGGGCCTCCAATATTAACCTTTCATCTCTCAGTTTAAATTGACTTCTCCTTAACCATTCCTGCATTCGTTCCTGATCAACATGAGGTTCTTCTGAAGTTTTCTATACTTGCAACTATATTTATGAATTTTCCACATTTCTTGCGTTCTCATCTGGTCCTTCACCTTATATTCTTTCTTTTGTTTTTTTTGGCACATTCAGTTGCTGCCTGATTTTTATCTACTTCTGGTTTGATTTCCATTCCTGCTTGACGCTGATATGCTTCTGCTAGATTAAGCAAATAAGTCATCTCAGATTTATTCTCCTCGTGTTTCAAAACTTTCACTATGTTTGGGTCTTATGAGGTCAGCAGATATGTGTGGAGTCCCATGATTGCAGATCTATACATGTAATCAATGTCAAGGAGGCCTGTCCCGCCTTCAGAATGTGGAATATATAATCCTGGTATGCAATGGTTTTTATAAATCATTTGGTGAGCATGAAGAATACTTTATGTTTTCCTATCTAATCTATCCAACATGTTTTAGGGCCAGTCAATCACTCCAAAACTGTAAGTTACGACAGGAAGAACAATTTGGTTTATAGCTTGGATTTTGTTCCTAGATGTCAATGCTGTTTTCAGGATCAACTTAAGTCTTCTAAAGTATTCCTTACTAAGTTTTATTCACAAATTTTTCATGTTTTACTGTTGACCCTTCATCAATTCCCAAATATTTATATACTCCCTCTTGCTCAAGTTCTTTTATATCACATTCTTGTCCCAGACTGATTTCCTGGTGCTGCAGTTTTCCTGCTTTAAAGGTTGCTTTTGCACATTTATCAAGACCAAATGACATTCTTATATTATCTGAAAAAGTTTTTGACAACTTGCAGTTGTTCTTTCAGTTCCTCATCTGATGAGCTATACAGTTTTAAATCATCGACAAAGAGAAGATGGGAAATAGTTACAATTTATTGTTTTCTAGGAGCCATGGCCTAAGCTGTTAAGTACACAGCTTAATGGGTTAAGGGCAAGGCAGAATAGCAATAGTGACAGAGTCTCACCCTGGAATATCCCCCCTTTGAATTTTTATCCCTGGGATAATAATTTGTCCTTTATCATGGCTTAATTGCAAAGTGGTCTGCCACTGCTTCATGGTCACTGTAATGTAGTCGGATCAGTGTAGGGTGTATCTTACACATTTTTAAGCACTCTTTTATCTACTAATGTGGGATACTATCAAATGCTTTTTTGTAGTCAATCCATGCCATATTTAGATTCTTCCCCTTTTTACAGTTCTGCACTATGACTTTATTTAAAAACAAATGATCCTTTGTTCTATAAGACTACTGACACAATTGAGTTTTCTTCTAAATGACTATAAACTCGGTCGGCATCATTTCCCATGTACAGTTTATAATTAGTCGGAAGGCAAGTTATCGGACTATAATTTTTAGGGTTGCTTGCAGGTTCACTCAAGTAGGAGCATTGTTTTTCCTGCTGTTAGCCAGGTAGGTGTCTGTTTGGGGTGCGCATATAAATAGTTCTCAAAGCTAAATCTTTGGGCAAAGATGTTAATACTTTTAACCAAACGTTAGGTACTGCATCTGGGCCTGGGGTTTTCCAATTAGAAGCTTTTCTTAATTTTGTTTCAATCTCTCTGGCAGTTACTTCATCCCTTTTCATATCATGTACCTTTTAACTTCTTATTCTTTCTTTTACATCTTCTATCCATTTAGCATCTTTGTTATGTTCTATAGGATCTTTTCCTAAAGATAAATTCCTTTTATCTTGTTTTCCAATTCTCTATAAAACTATTTTGGGTCATCAATAAATTGCTTATTTTGTACTTTTTCTTTATATTTATCTGAGTATCTTCTTATTTGCAATAGTGCATGATAGACCCTGGTCTTTTCTAATACTGCACATTGCTTTTATCATGTCTAGCTTTCTTAGTATTTTTGTTGATCTATTCCCTCTTCTATAGTCTTCTAACAGTGACACTTCTTGTCTTAATTGCTTTATAGTTTTCTCTATTCGATACTTCCATGATGGTATTCTATTTCACTCCTTCCTTTACCTCACTCTAGCCTATGTTCTTGTGGTAGAACTTTATTGGTTATTAATTTAGCTGTACAGTAATATATCCTGTTTACTTCTGTTATATCGCATGTTTATCTATGGACAGTCCTAATTACTGTGTTCATTTGTTTTATCAAACTTCTGACTTTTTGGGTTTTATTGACCTTCTGCAGTCTATTTCTTTCATTAATCTTAATATGTCTAGCTATGTCTATTAAGTGAAGCAACTCTTCTTTTAACTCATTTTCTTCTAAACTGAGGGCACATTTTTTGTTTTCCATTTCCTGTGGGCATTCTATAGAAAGTTCTAAAGCATCTTCCTGTGGCACATTCTCTTCAATTTCATCCTGTGCCATCCATTACTCTGTCATATGGGAACTCACTAGCCTATCACTCCTAAACACTGACTTTATCATAGTTTCCACAGTTTCCTGTTCCTTCCTTTGCTGTCCAACTTCAAATGAACGTTTACACTGGTTTCCTGTGGAAGGCTCCAAAATATCTTCCCTATGGCACCTGACCAACTGCTTCCTGCTCCACTGGTTTCCCCTTAATTTGGATATCCGTTGCTCTATCCTGTTGCGGTGCTTTCTGAAATTGATAGTCTATACTGGATCCTTCACTTCGCAGGTACTCCATAACCTCAGTCTCTATTTCTTTAACTTCTCCATTACTAATCTCATTTTCTACTTTTCCTCTTTGTCTTCTTATTTTTTGTTTTCCATGTCCAGATTCCTTTGCCTGTACTTGAATTCAAATATCTTTGGTGCTGCTCTTTTTGTATTGGTTAGTTTTGCTTTCTCCTTTGCATAACTATTACACCATATTAAATCTCTTTCTTTCCTAAGTCCATATTTCCTCTTCAGATGTCTCCTCATCTTCCTGCTTCTCCTTACTTTGGGGACTCACTCCATCATGCTGTAAGGTAACTTGTGTTAGATGATCTACACCAAATCCTTCACTTCGCAGGCATTCCATAACTTCAACTTCTATTTTTTAACTTCTACTTTATTAATCCCTCTGTTTTTTTATTGTGAAAATTTCCATATCTGGATGCCTTTGCCTGTATTTCTCTTTGAATATCTTTGAGGCTGCCTTCTTTATAATGATTAATTTTGCTTTCTCCTTTGCATAAATATTATACCATATCAAATTTCTCTTTCTTTCCCATGTCCATATTTCATTTTTATACTTTTCAAAAACCTCTAGGTTTTGTGGTTTATATTTTCGTACTTCCTCAGATGCTTCTTTTTCCAAACAGTTCAAAATTTCTTGATCTATACACTGTTTTTCACAAATTGGTTGTATTAATGAATACACATTTTTATTTGAAGCTTCTGACAGTTTTTCTTGTGGAAGTATTTTTCTTTCCTCTAATTTCTCTCAATCATTTTGTATACCTTGATTTTTGCGGACTACAACTTCCTTCTACAACAGGGGGGGCCCCATCCTCCCCCGGCCTGACCCCGTTGTAGGAATGTTTCTGTATTTTGAGGATTCTATATTGTCATCTTTTCCAGTTCTGGCACCAGTGTGCCTACCAGAATTGGGCACTTTTTTTATCCTGGGTCTTGTGCACTTAACTATCTTTTTTTAATTTTTAACCTACTTCTGTCCATGATATATGCTATATAAATACAGTCTATATATGTGTTGTCTTGGTGAGATTTAGTTAAAAACGGTTCACCTTGCGAAGGAACTCACCAAGTCTTGAGGATAAATTCAGTTTCAGCATACTACTCCCCTTTACTTGCTGACTTATCTCTCCATTCGGATCCCTACCATCACCTAACCAGGTGGAACATTGGGGATTTTCTTCACATTGGTGGGAGGAGCTAGAGAAAATGGTATGGTATAACCTCTTGATATGATTTTCTGCATCCATGAATCTTTTGTAATGGATAGCCAGACTCTCTGGTGCAGAGACAAATGTCCCCCAACTGCTTCCAGAGGGGAACAGTCAAGCTTTTTTCAGGAGTGCTGAAAGGGCTTAATCTGAGAAGGAATCCCTGTTTCTGAGGCCACCTCTGCCGTGAGGGTGGCATCTTCCATTCGAATCCCCTTCTTCCCCTGGGGGAACTATCTCTGCATGAATCTTGAAAAGGACCCAGCGATTGCTGATTCCTACAGAAGGGCTTTGAGGAAATGAAAAATGAACATCAATGGCAGACGGGGTCTTTCCCTCTTGTCCACATCTCCATAGTGTGCCTTTAACCTGGGGGTCAAACAGAAAAGATCCATCAAAGGGTGCAGTGATGAACTAAGACTTAAAGGGCTCCACAAAATCACATATGCACATCCAGGCACGTCTCCTGATGGCTAAGCTTGAACCCGCAGCCCGTGAGGTACATTCCACAGCATGGAAGATCAACCTCATGGATGCTTTCGAGATGGATTGGAGGGTGGCCAGTTGCAAGGTGACTCTGTTTCCATCCTCAGAGGACATGGACCCAAAAAACAATTTGGCAAGCTCTTCGGTCAGATCTCTCTGTAATCTCGAAAAATGCACCAAGTAATTCAGAGAACTGAAGGCAAAGGTAGCTGAAATGTACATACCCTTCCCAAACCTGTCCAAAGCCCTTGAATCTCTGTTAAGGGGATAAAACTGGCAGAACACAGTTCTTCTGTCCTTCTTTGTGGCAGGAGCCACAACCATAGTATTGACTGGGACTCCCTTGCTCCAGTGTTAGTGGTCTTCGAGGGGAGGGGGAATCAAAAATTTTGTCTGATCTTTTCTGTATTGACTCTACAGTATCCAGCTCCTTCCACACTTGAGAGACCAGATCAATGAGCTTATCAGCCGGGGGGTGTCACCCAAAAAGTAGATGGGCTAGACACGAAAGCCTTCAGGAACACCGATTCCTCCGGGGGGGGGGGGTTTAGAAAACCAACCACCTTTTTGCTTCAGAAGCACCAGGATGTCTCCAAAGGAGACATCTTCTGGTGGTGATCTGGGAGACCCCTCCTCTTCATCAAAGCTGGTGTCCTCTGTGACAGATCCCTGGGAGGAATCTATGTGCCTCCTCTTACACGTTCTCTTCTGAGGGACTTCCTCAGTGGAGTGGTCTGGGGAAGTATCAGAAGAGATGACGACGTCCTGACAGACCTGTTGGAGATTAGTTTGGGCTGGCTGTCCCAATGGAAAGTATGGACAAAGCTCAAAGCAGACCACTGGATGAGGCAAGGTTGCCTGATCTCAGTGGGGCAGGAATGACTCTTGTTTAGTCCAGGAGAAAGCCCTCTCCATAACCTCAAAGGCAGAATGCCCAGAGGACATAGAAGTTGATGGTACTGAAGCCGGAATCTCTCAAACTGCTGGCTCCTGCAGCCACACCAGCATTCCACCCGAGGAGATAGTCTGTCCTGAGCTATCCAGTGCAGAGGCTCTGAGGGAAGAGACTGCTTTGACAGCTTTGGAGGTGACTCCAGCCCTCCCGGATCTGTCACTGATGCTTCAGCTCTGAGTGTCTTTCAGCTCTGAAATGCTCCGTGCTGGTCAGCTCAAGGGATCACCAGAGTCGAAGAACAGATAGTTTTTGGATCTGATTAAACCACCCTTAGAGATCTTGGATCCGAGGGCTCTAAAACAGTGGATCAGATCACAGAAGGAGATACCAAGGGGAAAGTGCAAAGGATGGCTCATAGACCCTGTGGGAGTCAGAGCCGGGAGAACCCCCATCTGAATCTGTACTCTGAGGAATTTCCTCATTATCCTTTCCACATCGGCTTCTGAAAGGCTTCTGGAAGACCTAAGAGATGGCACAGTGGACAGAGTTCTTGCCTCTGTCTGTTTTCGTGGAGATCCCTCCAGGAAAGTAGGGAGCCTAAATGAAACTGGATCTGACAGAAGCAGTAGGAAATGGACCTGGAATTCAGACCAGTCAGATCTGAGACAGACGGGTCTGACTTCTTATGCACTTGAGGAGCTGACGAACAGGAAACCTCTTATGGGACTTCTTGTTCTTTGGCATAGACTTAGATCTGCCTTTGTTATGCTTTTTGCCTCAGAGACTGAGGAAGGAGAGATAGATGGAAGAAGACCTCTTAAAACCAACTTGTTTCTCAGATCCATTAAAGCCATAACATATCTTATAATTCTCTGAGGTGAGTGGGACTTGGGCAGTACACACGCATTCCCTGTGGGCATCAGAGTTGGGAAGCTTATGCCCACATGTAATGCATTTTTTTAATCCCGTTGCCTTGTCAGCCATAATAAAACACCACGACATTGCAACACCAATATATCACTAAGAAACTATGTAGTAAAAAGATTTTAATAACTGTAATTATAGAAATATATTTACTTATTTTAAATAGAAAAAGGGAGGAAAGGAGAAAACTACCATCAATAGTAGGCAAAAATACTCTGAAGAGTAAAGAAGAAATACTGTCAACGGTACTGGTAAGGGTACCAAAAAATGGTAGCCAAAAAAGTACAAGAAAAAAGTTATATTTAAAGATTATGGGAGGTAGGAAAAAGGCAGAATATATGAAAGTTATGAATTAACTTACAACCAACAAGTAATGAGAAAACTCTAAAAACTCCAAACAAGGGTTTAATATAATACAGGTGCACAAGATCATGTCCAGAAGATGTGAAGTGGGTCATTCTGAACAGGAAAGATGAAGGAAGGAGGGGACACAAGCAACAGATTATCGGGACCAACTACTACATGAACTCTCCAAACATTCTTTTTTAGAGAGAGTTGTGCATCAATGAATACTTGCAAAGGCTACAAACAACTGGCCAGATTTATAGAAACTATTAGTTTTGTGAAAGTAAAACCCGAGTTACCATTTCACATGCAGGACTCCTCCTTTGTTCTGTGGGTTAGGGAAAATAACAGGCAGGTGGAAGTAGCATGAGCATGAAGTTCGAGAGGTGCTGGTGCTGCCATAACAAGCTTTTCAAGTATCACTGTATTTTTGTCATGTGTAGCTAAGGATATCATTAGGATGCAGGAGGTCATGAATCCAATACTCTCAACAACTTATTGGCCATAAAAGATTTTTCCTGAATCAACTTGTACTGTGACAGGGAAAGAATTTTATCCTGAAGGATGAAGGCCATTTGACTTTTGGTATCCAAGAGAGAGTCCTTAGTAACACTAGCCTGTGTAGGCATGAAGTTGGACTTCTGAAACTGACAGACAACCCCAAGTCAGACAGGCATGCCACGGTTAGTGGCACAGCTAAGATCAGATCTTCCACAATGTTTGTGCTTGCTCCTGTAAAAAGCAATTAATGGAGCCAGACATTTGGTGGAGACTCTGGGAGCAGTACACAAGCCAAAGCACAATACTGGTAGTGGGACCCACCCACTCTGAAACAAAAGTATCTCCTTTGCTTCTTCGCTATGGGGAAGTGGAAGTAAGAATCCTTTCAGTTCAAGGTGACTATGATTGCAATGGGAGAGATTGTGAGAAGTTGTATCTGTATATTATTCTGAATTTGGGTTTTTTTAACCTTGAGAGGCCTAAAATGGGTCTCCAGGACCCTTCTTTTCTTGGAATCAAAAACAAGCAGGAGTAATAACTTATTCCTAACTCTTTTGAGATGACTGGTTCTATAAATCTTTGTGCTATAAGGTCATTTATCAAAGCTGATTATCTCTGAGCTGTCTCTTTGGTAGGGAAGCAAATTGTATTTTGTATCCAGTCCTGATATTTTATAGGACCTAACTGTCTTGAGTGATGGTCTGCCACTGATTTAGGAAGAGGGACAGTCTGCCTCTTAGCTTTGTAAAGAGGCTGGGTGGGATGGGAGTTTGGTGAGAGGGATCAGGAAACTATTTTTCTATGTCACAGCTACTCCTTGCTGGATCCCAGAGGCTGGGAATTGCTAGGCTTAGTTCTGGATTTAGCTTGTCGTCATCTTTGCAGCTTATCCCTTCTGGTCTTTCTGCTTTTGGGTTTTGATTGGAAAACAGGAAAGGGCTATGACTTAGAAGAGTAACTTTTACTGAACCTCAGAGGCAGAACCTGCAGAAAAGTCTTTTATAGTTTGTATAGCCTTAGCCTTCTCCTCCAGTCTTTTAAAAAGGCTTTGAACCTTGAGTCAAAGAGGAAATCCTTGTCTAAGGGGGCATCAAGGATTTCAGCTATGCATGTTTCTTGATGAATGACCCTGAAACAGCTGGCCTTTCTGATGCTTCTACATCATGAACGTCACAGTGTAAAGAGTATTTAGCAACCTGGTAACGGGTGCTGTAAAACTCTAGCAGCTCATTTTGGACAGCTTTGTCCTCTATTTCTCCCAGCTTCCATTTTATTTGCTTTAGGAGGGATTCTTTAGATTTAACCATATGGAACTGGCAATTTAAAGCTCTTATGGCCAGTGGAGTCAAGGCATAGACTTTTTCCTCAAACATGTCAAGGGTGCTACCTTCCTTGTTATTGATCAAAGTATTCTTAGAAGTGCTGCATTTTGCTCTCTTGAACCTTGAGGAGACCACTTCAGGGTCTGACACTACTAAAAAGATATTTATGAAATCCAATACGCTGTAAAAATGGTCAGGTTTTGAGGGGACAGGAGGATGCAGTCAGTCCACAGGAATATGCCCCAAATGACATCATCCACTACCTATAAGGTTGGAGGAATTGCCAAGGTTTTATGTTCAGGGAAGGCAAAGAACCTTGCCGATCCTTTTCATGGCTTGACAAAAGTCCTAAGCTTCCTAGATAGTTTTGAAAGTCTACTCTTGGATCTCAGATTATCCTTTAAGAAAACAGACTCTAGCTCCTTCTCGCAGACCTGCAACAATGGCAGGGTCGATATCACATAATGACAGAAACAGTAGAGATTCTCAGATGAAGTTTCAGTGAAGTAAACAGAGCTTCATCGTCCTCCTTGTAATGTAGGACATGCGATGCTCAACAACGGTAAAACAGTACTAAATTCAGGGCAAGGTGGGTATTCCTCCAAAGAAAGCTACATATACACAAAGGCCTATTAAGTTCAAAAGGTGACTTGACAGTCCATAAAATCTTGCCATATTTACAAAAAATACATTCAGTAAGATATCAGAGTAGCTCCTCAAATACCTCAATTGAACTTAATAAAACAGTGGTAGCCCCTCCAATCCTGGTCAGACATCTGAACTTAGAATATGGACCTTTATTCTAACTCTACTAGTAAATGAAAATAACACTATAATTTGTCAAGTCAAAAATTTAAGGGACAGACATTACACAACCTTTATAATAAGATGAAAAAAAATAAATAAGCAACTGTTTCTGCAGTAGAAACAGCATATCCAGAAGTCAGGAGAATGAGCATACTACCGTCTAGTCTGTCTGTTATAACTAAAACTGAACTAGATTCTTATCTTCATTTTAATGTTTACAAAATTAAGGTTATGAACCCCATCCCTCAGATGGTATCTCCTTTCTTGTAGCAGGTGATAGAAGTGGACACCAAATTGACTTCTCAGTATCAAACTAAGAATTTGGTATACAGTGCATACTTACCTGATGTTGAAACTGGTCATGCAAGTCTCGTTTCTGTTCCTGCACTCTGATCATATCCATAACTTTGCGATTCTCTGGCATACAGGTGGGACACTCTGAGTCATTCTCAGAATAACTTTCAAAGCAGTGCTGGTGAAAGGAGTGTCCACAAAGAAAGTGAACTGATGGGATTTCCAGAGCATGATTGCAGATGCTGCATTTTGTCTTCTGAAAAATCTTTGCACTGAAAAGAAATAAAAAACATGTGCATTACCAGGAGTTTAAGGAAAGATATACAGCACAACCAAGCTGAGAATTTAAGGAAAGATATACAGAATGCAGCGAGAAAAAAAGGGCACAGCAGGCATATACATGTATTTCACATAACACAGTCTGTACAATCAATGCATATCACAAGGCAGGTGGATTGCAAACCATCTTGTACTATGCAAGAAGGCTTCATGAGGAATTAAATGCAAACACAGTGATTACTTTCCCCACAAGGTAGCCAAAACTACCAAGGCTGCACAGGTAATAAAACGTATTACATGAAAATGTCTCAAAAATGGCAGTACAGTGCTTGGCTTTACTGCTTCACCATGCTTGAGTCTACAATTCAGTTCTCATTTGGAATGCCTTATGTGCAGTGTCTGCATGAGCTTTTGTTCAGGTTTCCTCCCTTATCTGTAAGACATACCCCGTGGGAAAACTTCACATTGCTTGCAGATGTGTGTATGCTGTGTGTGAGCATGTGTCAATATTTTTTGATGAGCTTGGACTCTGTTCAGGACTGGTTTCTCTTGCCTTGTAACTAGTGAGTGTTGGGATGTGCTCTGGCTCTCTACAACATGAAAATGAATTGCGGGTAATAGAAAAACAAAAAATTGTCCCAGAAAACAGACTATTACTCATCCATAGTAGACTTCATTACGGTATGTCTTTTTCCCAAATGTACAGCAGCTTGTTTTCCTGCCTAGTATAGACTGAACTACAAAGGATTAAGCTAGAGAGGTTGCTATGCTTGGCATATTGAACTCAAGGCAGTTAGCTAATTTCACCCTTCAATAACTCAAAAGTGAAGGGTGAACTGTGAACTTGTTGAGGAAGCAGCTCTGCAAAACTCTAGCCATCCGTTGTTCTAATTCAACACTCAGATGTGCAGCCTCAACTTCATGTTAAAAGGCAGTATCAGTAATGGGAAATTAATCAAAGCAACTAGTGTAGAAATACAATCAACAGTCTTTTGATCTTCCATCATCAAAGGTGACGGTGTCACCTGTTCTATAGACTATATATCTTACTATAGACTACATAAGAAACTATAACTTGCTTAGGTTTAACTTTGCCATGCACTCCAAAGGTAACCTATACAATGAAATCACTGAATTTGTCTTCAAAATGAAGTGCAGGGGACATGAATATGCCCATCCACCTGTAAGATATGTTACAAATCCAATATCTAAATTAAGCAAGAAATTGCAAGCATACATTTGCACACAGTAACAATGCAGTAGGTGTACATTTGAGAGGGTGTTAGCAATAAAGAGCAAGTGCCACATGACAACCAAGACTTCAGTTGCTGAATACAGCTTCTGACAGCTTGTACATTATCCTTCTCACCTCTTCATTTTGCTATTACTGACAAAGTGTGCACTTAACTGTGCACATATACTACATGTTGGTCATATATTAAGGTATATTTGGCATAGGAAGCATTTTTTTTCACTATGAACTTCTGAAGCTGATTCTGTAAGACTACTGCTTATTCCTTCCCAAAATTTATCACATCTGTGTCAAAGTTATTTGCAAAGATAAGCTTTCACTTTCTGATTTCTAAAATGAAACCTTAAAGGAAAAGTATTATTTTACATTTCAAAAATTGAAGAGAGTCTTGCTGCAGTAACTCCATGCAAAAATTAAATAATTTAGATTAGCATGTCCTGCATCTTGCCCGTGAACACAGTACATTTGTTTTTTGTATTTATCTTAACTGACTACTGAACCGTGAAGTTCACTGCTGCAGCTTGTCATTCTAGCTCTCAATAGTGCCTCTTCAATACCAACGTATTTGAAGCTGCATGACAACTTGCCTGAAAACTGGAATAGCACAGTTGTGTCAGTTACGCTTACCATAACAGTGCATTTCTGAATTCAATGCTGTAGTATCATTTTGGCTACAAGGGTAAATCCTGCTTAAGATACAACAATTGAGAAACTTCACAAAGCTCTAACTCCCTCCCACAGCTTCATTCTTACTGCTGACTGGACAGTCATCTAGCAGGAAATCTGCTGTCAGAGTGAAGAAATCTTCAGGACTTTCTTGTCCATACAGATAGAAGAATGTACACATCCCGAATATTGAAAAGATATAAATAGTAATCAAGAACTTTATATCCCAACAACTAACTATACAAGAAGTAGGGGGCTAGTGGGTGGATGCAGCAACTGCAGCAGTGAGGAGTTTAAACATCTTCTGTCATGGTGAGTGCACTTACATAATTATACTATTTTCTTCATTCTGACTGCTGTAGTAGCCTTATGTCTATATGGGCTGATTTCCAAAGCCAACCCAACCAGGGAGGAAGAAGGATAAGGATCCAAGAGCCCCTGGAGAACGGCCTTAGCAAAGCAAGGAATCCAGGTTGCATTGCTTTGTAAAAGTACTACACAGGACCAACTGCTGCCTCTAGAATACTTCTAGCGTCCACCCCTTTCCAATAAGCCATTAAAGATACCAAGGGTCACACTGCTTAGAACTCAGTTATCATAGTCGGGATAAGAAAAGACAATAACTAAGGACAGCTACATAACAACAGTTTGTTTTAACAGGGGTTGTCCATTCTTAGTCCCATCATAAGAAATAAACAGCTGATCAACTTTTCTAAAGGACTTAGCTATGTGAAGATAGTACTTGAGCTGTTTGTGCATGTTCAGAGTATGTAGATTCCTTTCTCATTGGTTCCGTGGACCTGGATAAAACCCAAGGATATTGGTGGTTTGATTTAGTAAACTCTGAAACTCCATTCTCATTGGTTCCGTGGACCTGGATAAAACACAAGGATATTGGTGGCTTGATTTAGTAAACTCTGAAACAACGCTGGGCATAAATAAGTGATTTACTCTTAATGAGATCTTACTTCCATGGAAGACCTGACAGGGTTCACCCTCCATGAGAGCTAGCAATTTGGATACTCTTCTTGCATATGTCAGAAGACTGTCTCTATGTGATGAACCTTAAATAGTACAGTTTTGTACCTACCATAAATGTAGATGTCCGATAGGTATGCATCTGCAGTCATAACATATGGGTTGTCCTGCCTCAGGCAGCCCTTCGGTCGGCCGGATTCCAAACTCTGGGTCTGGCCTCGGCTGATGTCGCACTTTCCCCGACGTCAGAGCGTCTGGGGTATAAAAGCATCAGCCGACGCCATTTTCCTCAGTTTTTCTTGCCCCAGATGCCAGGTGCCCTCTAGGAAGGCTAAATTTGGATAAATGCAGAAAGTTCCAAACATTTGCAAATTTATATACATGTATAAACAAACAAATACACCATAGTAGATTCCCCCAGCTAGCTAAAAGAGGGGTAAGTACCCTAGGAATACCACAGAGGGCTAGGAGGGAGGGTAAACCTGACTGCAGATGCATACCTATCGGACATCTACATTTATGGTAGGTACAAAACTGTACTATGTCCTTCAAGGATGCATCTGCAGTCATAACATATGGGTAGAATACCATAGCCAATCTGGGGGAGGTGGTACTAAGAAAAGGATAGTGTAGTTAAGATCCCCTGCAGGACTGCAGTAGCAAAACCTGCTCTGGATCTGGAGTATAAAGGTAGATTGTAATGCTTGGCAAATGTATGCACGGAGCTCCAAGTAGCAGCTTCTAAAATGTCCTTGGTAGCCACCCCTCGTAGGAAGGCTGTAGTGGTGGCCGTGGCCCTTGTGGAATGAGGCCTGATGTTTTCAGGAACTGTCTTTCCATGAAAGGAGTAGCAAAATCGAATGCAATTTCCTATCCATTTTGAAATTGTCTGTTTGGAAATTGCTTTTCCCTGCACTCCAGTAGCATATGCTACAAATAGTTGGTCAGTTTTTCTGCTAGTTTTTGTTCTGTCCAAGTAGTAGCGTAGTTGTCTGTGTATATCCAGGGTGTGCAGAAGTTTTTCCCCTCTATTCTGTGGATTTGGGAAGAACGTAGGCAAATGAATAGCTTGGTTCAAGGATACCCTATATACCACCTTTGGCATAAAAGTAGGATTGGTTCTTAGTGAAACTCTGTCCTGATGGAAAATAAGAAATGGCTGCACTGCCATTAATGCTTGTAACTCAGATACTCTTCTTGCTGAAGTTATTGCCAGAAGGAATGCAGTTTTCCAAGACAGAAACTGTATATCCGCTGATGCTGCTGGCTCAAAAGGAGGAAGTGTCAGTTTCTCCAGCACAAAGTTGAGATCCCAAGTAGGTAGAGGCGGTCTTCTTGGTGGTTTAATATTTTTGATCCCTCTCAGAAATTGTCTGAGGAGAGGGTGTGAGAAGATAGGTGTATCCACATTGTATTCTGCCGAAATTGCTGAAGCATGGATCTTAATGGAGGAATAGGACAGGCCATTGTGGAACAATTCTGCTAAGTATTCCAGGATATGCATCATGCTTGCCACTGTGACATCTGAGCCTTTTGATGTGCTCCAAATGAGAAATCTCTTCCATTAAGCTGAGTATGTCTTCCTTGTGGAAGGCCTGTGAGCCTCCAAGGTAATGTCCTTCACCCTCTGTGATAAAACAGTTTGATTGGGATTTAAGGAATTTTCCAGGCAGTTAGCTGCAATGTTTTCAAGTTGGGATGCATGGTCTTGAAATTGTTCTGCGTCAGAAGAGGAGGCCATAGGGGGAGAGACCATGGTTTTGCCTGAGTCATGCTTCTCAATAATGGATACCAGTGCTGCCTTGGCCAGTCTGGAGCCATCAGTATCACTCTTGGCTGTTCCTCCCTGATCTTCAGTAGAACCTTGTACATCAATGGGAGAGGTGGGAAGGCATATACTTTTAGGGCTTTCCAACTGATAGAGAGAGAATCCACCCTCCAAGCTTGTGGGTGGGTATGTCCTTGAGCAGAATGCCTTCAGTTGATGGCTGAGTGGGGAGGCGAACAGATCTATCTCTGGCATTCCCCATGTCTTTGCTATGAGTTGGAAGATGTCTGGGTGCAGCATCCATGGTAGTTCTGCTTAAGCTGTCTGCCAGTGTATTCTCTTTCCCTGGCACAAATTGGGACTGTAGTTGGATATTGAACTTCAGGCATAGTTCCCATAGATTCATAGCCAGCCGGCATAGAGGGTAAGAGTGTGTGCCTCCCTGCTTGTTTATGTACCACATGACCGTGGTGTTGTCTGTCCTTATTAACAGGTGGCCTTGTTGGAGGAAGGGTTTGAAAGCCTCGATTGTATGCATCACTGCCAGCATTTCCTTTTGGTTTATGTGCATGCTTAGCTGCGCTTGAGGCCACAGGCATTGTATACATTTGCCCTCCATGTGTGCTCCCCATCCTCGGTCTGAAGCGTCCGTGGTGATGGTCTGCCTTGTTTTTGGTTTGTTGAAAGGCAACCCTCTGTTGGCCTGGCAGGCCCGAGCCCACCACAGAAATTCCTTTTGAAGGCATGGAATGATTGGTATCAAGGTTTCTAAACTGTGACTGTGTTGAGACCATACACTCCTTAGGTACCACTGTAATTTCCTCATATGCAGCCTGGCGTGAGGTATCAGAATTATGCAGGATGCCATGTAACCCAGGGCCTGCAGGATTTTCCTTGCAGTAAGCTGAGTTTGTCTTGTCAGAATCATGAAGTAATCTGGAAGTTGTTTTTGTTTTTCTTCTGTGAGAAAGGCCATTTGGGTGGTTGTGTCCAGATCTGCCCCCAAAAAGGTTATCCTTTGGGATGGTACTAGTCTTGACTTTTGGATGTTGACTGTGTATCCCAAGGCCTGTAGCAGGTGGATGGCATAGGCCAAGTCCTTTATCAAATTTCCCTTGTTGTCCGCTTGTATTAGGCAGTTGTCCAGGTATGGGTAGATTTGAATTCCCTGTAGTCTGCAATGTGCAATTACTGATTCATAGGTTCATAGGTTCATAGGTTTATACTAGGCTATCTGCCCTAAGGCATTTATAAGCCTAGCCCAAATTATTGTGGCTTACGCCACCTTATATGAAAAATACTGTGCCCATTAGTTTGTTGTGCCTCTGTCCAGCAGTGACCCAGAGATGATTCCCGGGGTAAACCTACGATCTCCCATCCACAGGTCTAGATTTCTCTTGAACAGAGTCAGCGAGGTGCTCTGCCTCACATGGACCGGGATTTTATTCCACAGCATAGGGAGTCTCTGAGTGATAAATCTATCCCTCCAGCACGTCCTATTTATATCCGTGCTAAGGTTTAAGTCGCTTGCTCTAGTGGTTTTGGTGGATTTGGATTTTTGAGGTGGAGCATGTCCATTAATTCGGGTTGGACATGGCCTTGTATGTCAGGCACATGTCACCTCTGAGCAGACGGTATGCGACTGAATAGAGCTGGAGTTTCTTCAATCTGGCAGCATATGACAGATTTTGGAGTCCCTTTATCCTTTTGGTGAGGAACTTTTGGGGTCTCTCCAATTGCTGCAGATGTCGGGTGAGATACATCCCGAATGGGGCATTGTACTCGATCATTGGTCTGATAAGTGAAGAGTACAGGGGAACAATGACCTCACTAGATCTGGATGTGAATCCCTTCATGATCAGGTGGGCAATGTAGAAGGTCTTTCTAACCACTTTAGCAATGTGAGTGTCAAAAGAAAGGCCACTGTCAACCTGGGTCCCCAGGTCCCTGATAACCTCTTCTGTGCTTAGTGGATTGCCACCTATATGGTAGCTTGGGGTTACCTTGTTTTTCCCAAGGGTATGACTATACATTTTTGGCGTTTAACTTCAGGCCATGGCTCTGGCACCAGCTATCTGTTTCCGTGAGTCCCTTCTGAAGGATATCAGTGTCCGATGCACTTTCCACTATGGCCCAGTTTGCAGTCATCTGCAAACTTTGTCAGCCAAAGTCCTCCCATGTTGGCCTGTACTTCTGAGAAGTAGATGCCAAACAATAGGGGCCAAGGACCGAGCCCTGTGGGACACCACTTGTGACCGGCTTGGAGTCTGACACAGCGCCAGCAACTCTAACCCTGTGGGTTCTGTCCTTAAGCCAGTTTGCAACCCATCTTGTGACATATGGGTTTACATTTAAGCTGGTAAGTTTTTCTACAATACCCGAGTGGGGTATTGTGTGCCTTTGCAAGGTCAAGGTAGGCTGTATGGACTGCCTTTCCTCATCAATGGCCTTGGTGACTATTTGCAAGAAGTCGACCAAGTTCAAAAGGCATGATCTTCCCTTGACAAAGCCAAACTGGGTCGCGTCCAATGTCTGCAAGTCCCCTATATCTTTGTTTATGAGCTCCATTATGATCCTCTCCATAGCTTTGCAGACTAGACTTGTTAAGCTTATGGGGTAATTACCAGGGTCCGAGGAGCCACCTTTGTGGAGTGGGACCACAGTTGCCGTCGCCACTCCTTGGGCACGTATCCTGTGGTAAGGCTGAGATTAAACAGCTGCCTTATGTGCGGGTTTAATTCCTCATTTAGCTCGTGTAGCACACAGCCGGGGACACCATCCGGTCCCATTGATGCTGTGTTTTAGCTTTAGAGAGAGCAGCTTTCACCTGCGCATTTGAGATGTCCGGGAGGCTACACTCGGCTGGGATAGTTATCTCTCCTTTAGGGGAGAGGGGTGAAGTTTGCACTGAACCTGTCTGCCAGTATGTTGGCAATGTCTGTGGGTTCAGTGATTTTTGTATCATTTTGGACTAATTCTGAGCATATCTGTGAGTTTCCACCCAGGTTCCTAACATAGCTGAAAAAGGCCTTATGATTGTCCTTTGAATCCATGGCAATTTTTCTCTCGAAATTGGCCTTAGTTGATTTTATGAGTGCTCGTATTTTTTACTAATAATGATCAGGGTGACTTTTTATGGATTTTGTTCTATCATGTAATAGCTTTCTCCTCTTATTGTAAAGTTTGTTAATGGCTGGGGTCCACCAGACTGGACGTTTGCCCTTTGTGGAAAGAGTCTTGGTTTTATTTGGGATTGCCTGATCCATGCAGTCCTGGAGGTGTTCATAGAAGGCATTTGTAAGGGCTTCAGAGCTTGGGTTGTGGTTTCCTCTGACTCAGGGGCCTTGAAGGATACCACACCAGTCTTGAGTAGTGTGAAGTTTGCTTTAGAGAAGTTCTTCACTATGGTCTTTTGTTTGGGGTGGGGCGGATGTGGATTTCCAGTGAGATTAGTTTATGATCAGATCTCACCAATGAGGGATATACTTCGTGTGGAGCATTTTGTCCCCATGTTTGTGACAATGAGATCTAGTATATTTTCTCCTCTCGTGGGAACAGTGACTAGCTGTTCCATGGCATTTGAATTTATGAACTCCAGGAACCGTTGGGCTAGAAAGTTAGGGCTTGAGTAATGTTCCCAGTCTATATTCGGTAGTTGAAGTCACCCAATATGATGGTGTTTGGAGATACATTTATACCCTCCAGTGTCTTCAGGAAGGCTGTGTGGGGTTCCTGAGTTTGAGAGGGTGGCCTGTAGCATGCTACAATTTGTAGAGCAGTTTTGCCTATTGTTAGTTGCACCTGGATGGTTTCAAGCTTCATGCGTTGCCACCAACCTGGAGGTGTGAGTATCCTTTATGAATATGGATACACCTCCTTTTGTGGAGTGGTCCGGGTTTTGGGGCCGGCATGATATGAGGTAAAACCTAATAGTGCCGGGTGCTCTCAGGAGCCTTGAACCAGGTTTCAGTTACAGCACAGACATCGATGTTCTCCATACTGAGAAGGGCCTCGCATTTTGAGATTTAGACTTCTGGCATTGAGCAGCATTACCCTCAATTTCTTCCCATTTTGTTTTCTAGGGTGGTAGGTTTAGAATTTGAGCCTTGCCTAAAAAGGCACTATGGGGTGGCAAGAGCCTTAGCCAATATCCGAATCCCAGGGTGACAGGTGCAAGCCGTCCCTTAGCAGCGTGGCTTGTCAAGCATGTCATCCCAGGCAGACAGACACTGGATCCCTTTGAATGACACCAGACATTAAGCCAATTGTTAAAGCTGATCATCTTGTCTCTATATTGTGGCATCATTCTTGGTGAAGGAAGGATACTGCTCAGGGTTAGGGTCATACCTGCCTGGGCTACATAATCAGAGAGCTCCTCTATGTCTCTTTTCATGCAGTCCAGGGGTCGTTCACACCAGCATGGACAATGACTGTGTCATATTTGTACTTGCTGTGGAGTGACCCGAGTGCTTGTGTTATGTGGCGGATTCTATCAGCCGATAGGCAGCTGACTGTGACCCTCTCCTTGTTCAGCCTGGTGAGTGGGACGTCAGTGTGTCTGACTATGGAGTCACCTATGACAAGTATGTTTGGTGTTGTATTTGGCCTTAAGGGCTGTGACTGCTTTGCACACTGCTTTTGTGGTTTATGTGTTGCTTGTGGGGTGTCTTGAGGTAGCAGTTGTTTGGGTGTCTGCTTTGGAGGCCTCTGCTGTTTAGGTAAATTTTACTCAGAGCCTCCAGTATGTCTTTGTGTGTTTATGTGTTTGATTCAGTGGAGTGGTAGCATTATGTGAGGCTGGTTTTGTGGTGTGTGTAGTTGCCTTCTCCTCCTGTCTGGTCTTGCCAGTCCTGAGTTGAGAGAGCTCAGCCTCCAGTTTGGCTAAATAGCTGCATCTCTCGCAAGTATTTGTGTTATGTGGGAGGAGGAGAGGGTTGTCTGTGTACATGAGGCAGTTATAACATTGCCTCAAGATTCCCAGATTCACCAGCTGGACCGGAGAGGAGATTGACAACTGACCTTTGGACATGCTAGAATAATATTGGGCCAGTGGGGAGTGAGGGTGTAGTGCTTTTAATTTTTAGTGCTGACATATAATTGCTTTAGTGAGCAAGTGCCAGTGGGGAGTGAGGGTGTAGTGCTTTTAATTTTTAGTGCTGACTTATATAATTGCTTTAGTGAGCAAGTGCCAGGTAACTTGAGTGCAATGTGATACAAGTAACTAAATGCAAAAACGACAAACAGTAACTTTCTTTCAAGTGAAACAAGGAAATAAGTACAGTAAGCAATGCAGATATCACTAGTGATCCACAGAAGCGAAGTTGTGAATTAGCTTCCAGGGAAATAACAAGCAAACAAACAACAAGTATATAAACAAAGCTAGATTCAGTAGGCCTGGATCTAGTCTATGCTAGAGCAAACAAGGTGAACCAATTTCAGTAAGATACAGTTCAAATATTCAGGCACTATAAACCTTTAACCAGAAAATTCCCAGCTCAGGCATTTCGTGAATACTCTGGGCGCAGTAGATAAGCCAAAGGGCAATGCTGAGAATTGATAATGCTCTGATCCTGCAAGAAATCTGAGGTGTCTTCTGCAACTTGGTCGAATAGGGACGTGCAGGTATGCCTCCTTGAGATCTAGAGTCACCAGCCAAGACTCCTTGCCCAACATGGGAAGAAGCTGCTGTAGGGTCAGCATCTTGAATTTTGACACAATGAGATAAGTATTCAGTGCGGACAGGTCGAGAATAGGCCTCCATTGATTTTCTTTTCTTGGTACAAGGAATAGTCTGGAGTAAAATCCTTGGCCTTGTTCTGAACATGGTACCTTTTCTATAGCTTTCATCTGAAGCAAATTGTTGATCTGTCTTAAAGCCTCTGACCTCTGATTTGGTGGCAGGTTTGGCATTCCGTTTCTTCTTGGCAAAGTGTGGAAGTGGAACCTGTCCTTTGTCTATTATTTGCAGTGTCCATGTGTCCCTTGTAATATAATGCCAGTTTTTTGAGAATAAAGCCAGCTTTCCGCCTAAGGGTGCTTCGAGTTGATCCCTGGTAGGCGGAATCAGAGTTAAGTCATTGAGCCTGTCCTGGTGTAGTAGTTGTTGTTGTTGTTGTTGCACTACTCCTCTGGTTGGCAGGCTGCCACTGACGGCCTCTGTAGGAGCCCTTCGATTGACCTCTGCCTCTAGGGCGCCTGTTCCTGCCCCTCTGGGCTCTGTCCGAGTCTGGAAAGGACCATTTCTTAGTAGGCCAGTTTCTGCTGAATATCGGTGGTTGTACTTGCAGGAAATCTTTAACTGTTTGCACAGATTTTGCCTTTTCTTCAACCTTTTTTAAGATCTCCTGAGCAGAGGAGCCAAATAAATTTTGTTTCTCCATAGGAGCATCCAGGAGTTTAGCTTTAACATGGTCTGGCAAAGATTGTTCCTTCAGCCAGGCATGTCTGCGAATAACTGCTCCAGTCATAGCTGATCTAAATGAAGCCTCCAGTGCATCATAGCCACATTTTAAGAAATGATTACTAACCTGTTGTGAATTGTGTACCAAATCCTGAAGGGATTTACGGTCAAGGGGTTCAGGAGAAGAAAGTTTCTTATTCAGTTCATCTAATAAATACTCTTGGTACTGTATCATATGAAATTGACAATTTAATGCCCTGACAGAAAAAGTTGCAGAAGTATATACCTTCTTTCCCCATCTCTCTAAAGCTCTAGACTCTCTATCAGAGGGTAGAGGATTTTTGGCTGTGGCGGCTGCAATCCTTTTAGGGCCCTGAGAAATAGTTTCTGGGTCTGCAGAATGTGCCTTAAACAGATGGTAATGGGAATCCGGGACCCTGTAGTATCTATCAGGTTTGGCAGGGGCCGGAGGGAGAGTATCAGGTGCTGTACTGACATCATTGTACACATCATCAATTACATTCAGAACAGGAGGTATAGCTAAGGGCCTATGTTGAGGCAGATGTAAAAAGGTCCTTAATCTTTTTCTAGAATCAGAGAATTCCTGGCCTTGCCATTGAAAATGCTCTCTCATGGAGTGTAGAGTCTCACCAAAGGAAAACTCTTCAGGAGGGGAGGCTGAAGGAATAGATTCTTCAGCATCAGAATCCTCATAGGGCGAATAAGCCTCCTCCTGGTGGTCTGACAACTCAGAGCCATCCATGGACTCATCCGAAGAGTGAGGGTCAGAGGGATCAATCCTGGGCCTTTTGTCTGGTGGAGGTTGAGAGGCCCTGTCTGGGTGAGGTTGTGAACCCCTAATTAAAGAAATTAGGTCCTCTGCATGGCTGAGGATCTGTGAACTAGAGGTAGGCCTCAGGGAGGTAGGCTTGGGAGGCAAAGCTTTGGAAAGTTTAACAGCTTTAGCCCTAGAGAAGGCCTTAATGGACATGGAAGCAGGGGGCCTGGCTGCCCCACGTGCAGGAGTAGAAATGTCCAAAGGTATAGTGTCGGACATTTCCTGGACACTGGATTCGGTAGGTATTTCGGTAGCCGACTCAGCCGGGGCCTCCCGGGCCGCGGTGGTCGGTTGAATGGTTTTGGTAGAAGGAATCTCCGAGGACTCTGTTTCGGCCGAAACCGAGACACTCGCGGCGGGCTTTACCATGGTTTCAGCCGAAACCGCGGGCCACGAGTGTCGGTCCTTGCCCTTCCGTTTTTTCACTAAATGTGAAGTCAGAGTCTCCGACGGCATTTTATATGCAAAACTGGCCCCAAAAAACTCCTCTGCAAACTCCGACCGACGTCTAAGAGTTCGTCGGTTGAAGGAAGCACAGGCTGAACAGGCCGATACGTCATGGTCTGGGCCTAAGCAAGGAAGGCAGAAGGAATGGAAATCCTTATGAGGTATTTGTTTCCCACAAGTTAAACAATTATTAATTTTGTCTGACATTGGCTGAGGCAAGAAAGAGTCCCCAATGGGGTACTTAGCTTTTTCGAAGTCTTCGGTAGCTGAATTCACTGGATCTGACCGACCGGCACTTGCGAACCACTTCTGCTTCGGGCACAGTGCGGCAAGAAAGACTGAGGAAAATGGCGTTGGCTGATGCTTTTATACCCCAGACGCTCTGACGTCGGGGAAAGTGCGACATCAGCCAAGGCCAGACCCAGACTTTGGAATCCAGCTGACCGAAGGGCTGCCTGAGGCAGGACAACCCATATGTTATGACTGCAGATGCATCCTTGAAGGACATCCACCTGATCAGCTGGTTCGAAGGGAGACAAAGTTAACTTTTCCATCAGAAAGTTAAGATCTTATGAAGGCACTACTAGTTTTCTAGGAGGCATAATATGTAACCCCTCCCCCCATCAGAAACTGTTTTTCCAAAAACACTGAAAAGAGGGGGATCTACGAGCAAATAAGAACTCAAAGGAAAGTAACTCTCACAAATATTTAAGCACCAGTTGCACGTGATTCCTGATGGAACCCTAGTTATTTGCTAGGTACCTATTAGAAAATATTTTCCACTTGCCAATATAAGACTTCCTAGTAGTAGTTTTTCTTGTCTCCTTTGTACCTGCAGCACATCCTCATGAAAGAGGCACCTAAAAACAATCACAAATGAATGATAAATGCAGTTAGTTGAAGTTGTTTTGAGATGGTGTGTATCAAACTCCCCATGTTTTGTGTACGTAGGTCAAGCCTGTGAGGAAGCTTGTGGGAATTGTCCTTGCCCAATTCCATAAGAAGGGAGACACAATGTTGCCTGGGACAAAAGGGAATCAAGCACAATGATTTTTGGAGAGTTCTTCTAAATCTTCAGAATTACCTTGGATATTAGTGGAGAGGCTGGAACTGCATAAAGGAACTTTTCCAACCACTAGAATGAAAATGCATCTGATTTTGAGATTTACATGAGGAGAGACCATTTGGCATAAATGGTTAAGGTCTTCGTCTCCCATACTCAAGGTACAAGGTTCGAACTTGACCTTTGGCTAATGCCCGTTTGGGGTTTGTATTTTCCTCCTGTGTCTCTGTGGGTTCCACTCACCTCCAAAAAACATGCTGAGTGTTTCCATCTCAAACTCACAAATGAATGGAGCTGTGGGCAGCACAACAGACTCTACATGGTGCCCTACAGGGGAAGAATTGTACAGACTAACCACTTTAGGCATCTACTGTGGTGTGCAGTGTTCTTAAGATAGGAGAAAACAGATCACAGACTGAGCGCTATGGCAGGGCGAACCACCCAATGGTGTAAAATATGGTTCTAGGGTGATTTGGTCTTTTTCACTGATGTCGCCAGATGGGCATGGGTAGTTACTGGTAATAGGTGGGTTGAGGACCCAGCCTACTCCAACCTATGGCAGGGAACCATGCTAACAATGGGGAAGGGTGTATGTGCCCCTATTGGCCAGTGTGTGCCCTGAGTCAATAAGCTACTGACCCGTCGGTGTCCAGCTGCCCAACCTGGTTTACCTGGGATAGCACTATTGAACGAAAGCTGGACGTAAACCAATCAACCTGCCAAACATGAACTAAGAATTACTACACTCAGTATAGGTTTACTGACGGACAGAGCTTGCAAGTGGATGACATGATGGCATGGAGGAAACTGGACATCTTACATATCCAACAGACAAGATGGAAGGGCAGTGCAGCAAAGCCACTTAGATTGGGATCTAGAGTCTACTACTCAGGAGGAGGACAGGCTAGAAATGGTGTCAGAATTGTGGTGAGAGAGGCTTCAAAAGGCAGTGAGGGATGTCATCAGAATCGGTGACAGAGTCATGGCAATCCGAATCCAGTGTAATGACACGGCAGTATTCATAATCTCAGCCTATGCCCCACAGCAGGGTTGTGATAGTGAGGAAAAGAGTGCATTCATACAACAGTTGCAGGACCTACCCGATAAAGTAGGAAGACATGAACTGGTGCTGATAATGTGTGATTTGAATGCACATAACAGGACAGACAGAACAGGATATAAGACAGCCTGGGTCCACATGGGTGGGGCAACAGGAATAAAGAAGGAGAGGCCATTCTAGACTTCTGCCTGGTAAATGTCTTGATAGCAGCCAACACATGGTTCAGAAAAACAGACAATCGCAAGATCACAATCAAGAGTGGCCAACATGCAACTCAGGTCGACTTCCTCCTAGTAAGGAAAGGGCATTAGGGTAGAATCAGTGATTGTGAAGTCATTCTCAGTGAAACAGCTGGCCCACAGCCTAAACCACTGGTTGCCATAATCAGCTGCAAGAAGTGGTCCTAGACAGCTCAAAAGGTCAACACAGACCAGTCTGAAGACCTGGAAGTTGACTGGAGAGAAAGTACAGCAGTTCAAGCACTTACACACTGCTCTAGCACCCCAAGAAGAGGAGGAAATAGGTGGAGTTGAAGAAGAATGGCAGAGCCTCAAAACAGCATGTGTGAGGACTACAAAAAAGATATGTGGCCGAGCCAGGTACGGAAATAAGGTACATAAGGAAATCTGGTGGTGGAATGTTGATTCCAGGAAGTCATCAAAAGAAAGAAGGAGTGCAGGAAAAAGGGGGAGCTAAAGATGGACCAGGCTAGGAAGGCATACTGGTTGGTTAACAAAGAAGCTAAGAAAGGAATTGCAATAGCAAGGACTAGGGCATTGGAGACTCACGACCAGCTTCTGGAAAGTAACTCAGTAGGTGGCACAAAGAAACTACATCAGGCTGCAAGGCAAAGACAAAGAAGACAGTGCAGATACCCTTCATAAGGGATGCCAGCAACAACCTGCTCACCATACAACAGGACAAAGGCAGATGAAGGAGCACTTCTAGCAGCTTCTAAATGAAGAAAACCTCACAGAAGCTGTATTGCCCCAGATACAGCCAACAAGAGTAGAGGAGCCCACCCTAGAAGAGGTAATAACAGCACTAAGGAAAATTACGTAAGGGAAAGCAGCAGGCTCAGATGAGGTCACAGTAGATATGATAAAGATGCTGGATGAGATAGGGGAGAAATGCCTCCTGAGGGTACTCATAGCAGTGTGGATAGAAAGGCGTATCCCATATTACTGGAGAATAAGCATACTCGCACCAGTGTACAAGAACAAAGGAGACATCCACAACTAAGGGCAGTACAGCGGTTTCAAATACTTTGCATGAAAGTTCTGGAGAGGGTGACTTAGAAACAGATAGTAGTAGCAGAAAGTAAGATGAGCAATTCGGATTCAAAACAGGATGCAGCAAAACTGGACTGATGTATGCAGTGAGACAAAGTTGAGAACAAGCTAAAGATGAGGAAAGAGTCCAACTGGGCATTCCTAGACTTGGAGAAAGCATATGACATGGTCTCAATAAAGATGACTTGGGCAGTACTGCTGTGGTTCAGAGTCACAGAAACATTGGTAGAATTAGTGCATATGTTCAAGGGACTCAATGACTCAAGTACAGTGTTCAGTTTCACACGGGGTTCCCAGTGGGAGTGTTTGAAACTGTACTTGTGGGCCATTTGGGCAGTTTTTCCATCTCTCTCAACTTTCTGATTTAAAAGCCCACATTTGCACTGGTTTCCCCCCTTTCTTGTAACTAATCTAGTCCAGATACAGATTTGCTGTATCCAGGACTGTTTGTAAGCTTCTGAGCCCCTCAAGCCTTTCTGTGTTGGAGGGAAGCCTTCTATCTTATCAGTGGGAGTGGTAAGCACTAAGTAGCCTATCTACCACAAGAGGAGTGGTTTCTGGCCCAGAAATTGTAGTTATTGGTCAATTTGGGCATTTTTTTCCCATCTCTGTCAACTTTTCTGGTTTAAAAGCCTGTGTTTGAGCTTGTTTCCCGCTTCTCCTGTAACTGGTCTGGTCCAGATACAGATTTGCTGTATCCAAGACTGTCTGTAAGTTTCTGAGGCCCCCCAAGCCCAGAAGAAAGCCTTCTAGCTTATCTGTGGGAGTGCTAAGCACTAGGTAGCCTATCTACCACAAGAGGAGTGGTTTCTGGCCCAGAAATTGCGGTTTATTGGCTGTCTGGGCAGTTTTTTCCATCTCTTTCAACTTTCTGGTTTAAAAGCCCGCGTTTGCGCTTGTTTCCCTGCTTTCCTGTAACTATAGTCTAATCCAAATGCGAATTTGCTGTATCCAGGACTGTTTGTAAGCTTCTGAGCCCCCCAAGCCTTTCTGTGTTGGAGGGAAGCCTTCTAGCTTATCAGTGGGAGTGGTAAGCACTAGGTAGCCTATCTACCACAAGAGGAGTGGTTTCTGGCCCAGAAATTGTAGTTTATTGGCCGTTTGGGCAGTTTTCCCATCTCTCTCTCAACTTTCTGGTTTAAAAGCCCACATTAGTGCTTGTTTCCCGCCTTTCCTGTAACTAGTCTAGTCCAGATACAGACTTACTGTATCCAGGAGAGTTTGTAAGCTCATGAGCGGTGCCAAAGTCTGCTCTTCAATTTGTCCCTTAGATCTACTAGTTCTCTCCTCTCCTGCACTTACACTAGCTTATTAGTCTAGTACTTTACCAGACTTCTTGTAGCAATTACTGTAGTACACAAAAGTGCTATCAGCATTAAACGTTCTACAAGGAAACAGATCCAGTACTTATCAATGCCCACCCCTCCAAGCATGTCGAAAGGTCAGTTCCCTGTGCTTACCTGGTGAACTTGGGGATCCTGAGGCAATGTAGCAACTGCTTCATGTACACCGACAACCCCCTCCTCTTACCTCCCAACACTCAGACTTGCGAGTGATGCACTTATATATCCAAATTGGAAACCACGCACTCTCCAGCCAAGACCAGAATAGCTGGTCAAGAGGAGAAGGTCAGCACTTGCATCACACTACATGGAACACACAGCCCTCCAGAACACACACCAGCACTGCCTTCACACAAAAACACAAACCACACACCAACCTTCATGGAGGCTCTCAATAGAAATCTACCCAAGCAGCAGAGACCTACAATGCAGAAACGCATTCGACCACCACAACACAACACTAATCACGACACACACAACTCTCCTAAACAGTGTGCCACTCAACCAAAGCCCCTAAGGCAAAACAGCATGCTCAACAAACTAGGTATAGGTGACTCGATAGTGAGGCACACTGATGTCCCACTCACTAGGTTGAATAAGAAGAAAGTAACAGTCAGCTGCCTGTCAGGTGCCAGGATCCATTACATAACGCACACACTCAGGTACCTCATCAACAGGTAAAAATATGACTCTGTCATTGTACATGTGGGTGTGAATGATCTGAGACGTACCTCCCTGGACTACATGAAAAGAGACATGGAAGAGCTCTTGGATTATGTCGCCCAGGAGGGTATGACCCTAACCCTGAACCGCATCCTACCATCACTTAGAATGATACCACAGTACACGCAGAAAATGACTGATTTCAACAACTGACTAAATTTCTGGTGCCATTCTAAGGGGATCCAGAATCTGTCTGCCTGGGATGACATGACTGACAGACCTTGATGCTTTGCCAGAGATGGCCTACATCTGTCACCCCTGGGCTTCCGGATAATGACCAAGACTCTTGCCACCCCTGCAATGCCTTTTTTAGACCGTGTTCCAAAGATCAAATTACCACCATAACAGCTACAAACAAATGCAATCTGAGGGTCATGCTGCTCAATGCTAGAAGTCTGAATCTCAAAATGCACTTGCTTGAAGCATTCCTTAAAATGGAGAACATCGACATTTGTGCTGTAAGAGAGGCCTGGTTCAAGGCAGCAGAAAGCAACCCTGCACTATCAGGTTATAACTCATTCCACACCTTTCGGCCCCAGAACTTGGACCAAAGCTACAAAGGTGGTGGTGTTTCCATATTCATAAAGGATGCGCACACCTCCAGACTGGTAGCCCAACAAAATGCACCAGAGATAATTCAGGTGCAGCTAACATTGGGTAAGACAGCGATTCAGGTCGTAGCCTGCTATAGGTCCCCAACCATGTCCCAAGACTCACTCCACGTTCCTAAGCACCCTGGAGAATATTAGGGTCCAACTTAACACTCTCTTACTAGGCAACTTCAACTACTCCTCCATTAACTGGGAAAATTACTCATGTACCAATACACTTGCCCAACCTTTCCTGTAGTTCATCAATTCCAATGTTCTGAACCAGCTCGTTCTTACCCCGACTAGAGGTAGCAACATCCTTGACCTGGTCATTACCAACATGGGAGACCATTGCTCTACACCAATAGTCAGCTTCTCCCTGGTTAGATCCAACCACAAACTAATCACCTTGGAAATTGACATCCTTTCCTCCCCCTCACTCTGCAAAGGTAACCACCATGAAAAACTTCTCCAAAGCCAACTTTGAGCTCCTAATAACAAGGGTGGCTAACTTCACGGCACCCATGCAAATGGAGAACAGTTGTATGACTGCTGAATCATACACCAGTGCACTGTACGAACACGTACACAAATGCAAGGATCTCTCCCTACCTAATAGAACCAAGACTCCTCCAAAAAAAGGAAGCCAATCTGGTGGTCTCCTGCCATAAACAAACTCTACAACAGAAGGAGGAAACTGATGCAGAATAATGTGAAGTCCCAAGACTGGAAAAACTCTCTTATCAACCTCAACAAAAAGTTGAGATCCCCCATCAAATCCTTTAAAGCTAGCTATGAAAACAGAATTGCAGCAGATAGTAAAGACAACAACCACAAGGCCTTCTACAGTTATGTAAAGAATCTTTACGGCAATACCCAGATTTGCTCTGAGCTGCTGCACAATGGTACCTCCTATACCGAGCCAACAGATATTGCTGGTACACTGGCCAACAGATTCAGTGCCAACTTTACCCCCCCTCCCCAAAGGACCAATCACAATTCCAGCAGATTGCCAGGCACCCAGGTATTACTGCTGCACAGGTTAAAACAGCACTGGCCAAGGCCAAGAATATAGCTTCTATGGGACCTGACAATATCCCTGGCTGTGTTCTACATGAACTACAGAGTGAACTGGCACCTCACCTGTGTACCCTGTTTTCAACCACAGCCTCACCTCAGGCTTTGTTCCTACCATATAGCGTACTGCTACAGTCATCCATCTCCACAAAGCAGGAGTGACTACAGACCCAGGGAACTACTGCCCCAATAGCCAGATGAACCTGATATGCAAAGCTATGGAAAGCATCATCATGGACCTAATAAACAAGGATATAGGGAATCTCCAAACTCTGTATCCCACACAGTTTAATTTTGTGAAGGGTAGATCATGCCTGCTCAAATTGGTCGACTTCTTTGAGTCAGTCACCAGAGCTGTGGATGAAGGCAAGGTAGTTCATACAGCCTACCTTGATCTGGCCATGGATTTTGATAACATTCCCCACTCAGGAATCATAGGAAAACTCATTAAGCTAAGCATCAACCCCTATATCACTAGGTGGGTTGCATACTGGCTCACAGATAGAACCCACAGTGTGAAAGTAGCTGACTCCAAGTCAGACTGCCGACTAGTCACGAGTTGAGTCCCACAGGGTTCAGTTCTGGGTCCTCTCTTGTTTGGTATCTACTTCTCTGAAGTCCAAGCCAACATGAAGGGACTCTGGCTGACAAAGTTTGCATACTTTGCAAGTTGGGAGCTATTATTAACTCCCCAAGTGATGTTGACATCCTACAGAATGGCCTGACTGAGACCAACGACTGGTGTCAGAACCATGGCCTTAAGCTCAATGCCAAAAAATGTCAATCCCCTTTGGGAAAAACCCAGTTTCCATGAATTACCACATTGATGGTAGTCCACTGAACACAGAAGGCATTATAAGAGATCTGGGAACACAGGTTGACAGCAACCTTTCTTTTGAACACCACTGCCACTGTGGTCAGAAAGTCCTTCTATGTGGTACATCTCATTACTAAAGGTTTTGCATCCAGGAAGAAAAAGGTCATTGTCTCCCTCTACTCTTTCCTCATTACGCCAATCATCCGAGTACAATGCCCCATTTGGCATGTACCTCAAGACCTGGGAGACTTCAACTGAGAGCATTTGCTGTGCTTCAAAGGAGCAGGCTTAGTAGTCTTTGAGGGGGTTTGAGCCCCTGATGAAGTAATAGAGGGAAGAAGACCCCTTAAAATTAGTTAAGTCCTTCTATCTGCCAGGGCTCAAGATTAAATGTAGAACAGATTCTACAAGGTGTGTCCAAGTGCCCGGCTCCAAGACAATAAACACACTCCTTGTGGGCATCGGAATTTGGGATCTTATGACCACAAGAAGCGCATTTTTTTAAAACTTGTTGGTTTGGCCGGCATGATCACAGAAAAAAGCACAAACACCATCAGAACCAATAGCAAAAAAGGAAACAACTTTTTTTTTTTTTATACAAGAAATGGAAAGAGAAAGAAAAATTACTGGCAATGGTAATACATACCAATACCCTAGAAAGGAAAGGTAAGGAGAAAATACCAGCAATGGTAATAAGAGATGCTATCAAAATAGTATGGAAAAAAGGAATAAAGGTTTTCCTAATGACCAGCGAATAACTAGAGGGAGGGAAGTCAAAAGACTAGAAAAAAGAAACTTTTAGAATAGAAAAAAACTTGAATAAACTCACAATATAAGCGCTAGAATAGCTCGAGAGTAGAACTTACATCTGTTCGCGATGGTGACAAAAAAATATCTGAGTCAATGTAGGCAGAGTAGGACATTATGGGTAGAGGGAGGAGCTCGACAGCTGGATCCGAATTCTGGTATATGTGGTCGAGTTGGATCAGATACAAACCCATATGTTGAGGAAGAATGAAAAGGGCAACATCAGATCCTGGGCAGTAAAGGCAGAGCAGATGAGGAAGTTAGAGATGATTGAAATGAAGTGTCTGAGATGGGTGGTAGAAAGCACACTGTGGGACAGATGAAGAAATAAGGACATAAAAGCAGAAGCCAAAGTAGCTCCAATTGCAGAAAAAAATCAAAGAGAACTGATTACGGTGGTTCAGGTACATGTGCAGAAAAGAAGACAACAATCTAGTGAAGAAGATTTGGGACAGACAGGAAAAAGGTAAGAGGAAATGAGGGTGTTCAGCAAAGAAGTGAATGGATTGTGAACAGTGTGATAGAAGATCTGTGGCAGTCAGGCATGAGTCTCAAAGAAGGCAGGAGTGTAGCACTGAATTGAGAGAGATGGCGACAGTAAACACAACACCCTGACCCAATGTAGAAAATGGGAAAAAGGGAGTTGTTGTTGATGATGATGATGATGATGATGATGATTCCATGTTTGCATGCAAGGAGCTCTGGAAAGGAATCTGCTCAGCTGCCTGTTTTGAAAAGAGGCAAACAGATATATATGAGATGTTCCCCACAACCGGATCAACTCCTGGAAGAACCTTTCTGCTCTGCTTATCTGACACTATATTTTGATGATGGAATGTGTTGCTCATTCGTCTCTAACACACATAAGAAGGCCTGGGGTTTCGTTCAGATGCTTTAATACATACAAACACATCAGGATGGATAGCAGCATCATTAAATATGAATGAACTAGTTAACAGAGCTTACCTACATACATGCTTACATCCCAACAACTAACTACAAAATGGCAGTCAGGCTCACATTTTCTCAGTATTTATACACTTGTGCAAGCCCTTGGATAGCTTCTTAAAGGTATATACACATAAACTGATCTACAGAATGGAATTTGCTTGGAGGGTTAAATAGTGCTGTAGTACTACCTCCCAAGCTATCACAGCCAGCCTGCACAGAGAGTACAACCTGTTGTTTATGTACCACATCACTGTGATATTAATCTGTAACAACCTGAAGAGGTCCAGGGGACCAGAGACGATGAAGAGATTTTAAGGCATGGATTGCAGATATCACTTTGACACTTATGAGCTTTGGTGTGTCTGAGGTGTTCCAAAGGCCTTGTACCTTTACTCCCATGGAAACTGGTCCTCAAACAAAATTTGAAGTGTCTGTTGTAACAGATTGACTTGGGATCTTAGGAAAGGAGGAGTAACCTAGATTTTAAGCCATTTGCAGTCTGCACCAGTGCAGTTCCTTTCTCACAAAGACTAAAACTGGAATCTGAAATTTCAGGGGATGAACATGTTGGGTCCATGTTTTTTTTTTTTTTTTTTTTTAACAAATCAATGAATTTTTCTCATGTGTAACCTGTTGAGAGGAATCATGAGAATTACAGATGCCATGAACCCTAGAATCCCAAGATATTCCTTGCAGAATCTTGAGACTGACTGGAGAAACTCATGAAAGTTTCCAGCTAAAAAAAAAAAAAAAAGCACCTTCTCTTGTGTAAGAAAGAATAAGGTGTCTGGAAAGCAGCCAAGAAACACAATCCTGTGTGATGGACTCAAGGATTTTTGTACATTTATCTGGAATCCCAGACCAGTAAGAAGAGATGAAATTCATGTTAAAGACTCTTGACATCTACGAAGAAATCTGCAAAGATAAGAAAGTCATATAAATAAGGGCACGTGTGAATCCCCTGCAATCTGCAGTGCATTACCATTGGAGCTAGACACTTTGCAAACACCCTTGGAGAAGTAAATAACCCAAAGGGTAACAGACCTGATAAATGTGACCGAGGTACAGAAAGTTTGAGAAATTTCTCGTAACCTATGGCTATAAGAATGTGAAAATATGCATCAATTAAATCTAATGTTACTACGATGCTCAAAGAAGGGTTGGAGAGGTAAAGTCTGAATGGTCAGCATTTTGAAGTTTGGTACTTTCAGACACAGATTAAAGAAAATATCTACAACAGAATATAGATCTATATAAACAGGACATGATGGAGGGAGCAGGTGTGTGTTCCAAAGATTACCTCTTCTCCAAAACAAGCTTCTCATTTATGTGAAGCAAAGCTCAAACCTATCCCTAATCAAATGCAACTTGGACAAGTGGATGAGAAATCACAAACTTACCCCTGCTTTGGCACCTGGTGTGTACAAGCCTATGCTGTAACTGTAAAATTCTTTTGGGCATTAACACGTCAGCAATATTTAGGTAAATTTGGAGTAAGCATGGTTAGGCCTAAAATGCGTCTTGGGCCTACAGCCTAGTAACCTGTCATGAATCTATAGAACTGGTCTTTAAGTAAGCTCTCATTGGTACTAGTAACATTTTGTAATAAGAAGCCTTTACCCCTTTGACCTAAAGGCACTGGTTCTATCACTGCTAGGGTGACTAAGTAATGAAGCACCCGAGGGAAAAAAAAACTGTTTGGTTTAGAGGATGGGGAGGAATTCCCCCCTTAAAGGAAGTATGTGCATCCAGTGCCAAATGTGACCTTCTTGAACCACTTTCAGCATCCAAGAGATTGAAATAATTTATTGCCAATAAAGGATGTATAGAGCCATTTTCTGGGACAAATTTCAAAAAAGAGGGGCAGGAGAGGAGGGTGTGAGAGTAGAATGCTGGCACAGTCACATTCTGAAGTACGAAACTGTCCTTTTTTTGGAAAAGATCCTCGTTTCTTGCTGTTTTCCTCCTGCCACCTCCTTTTGTGCTCTATGTTTGTCTTGAGTTGGTCAGGGATTGCGTGCTTTTTTTTTTTTAATGGAAAAGATGACTTGGGAAATTTGTAAAGGGGCTGGGGGGAGAGGGGGGTTGTCGTGAAAAATCTTAGACACTACCCGAATTAACTTCCCTCTTTCATCAAATTGTCTGAGGACTCAAGAAGCAGGAAGGCCAAACAGAACCTCCTTATCTAATGCAGAATTTAAATCTTCAGACTATTTCATCAGCAATCTTTTGGTTACATACTCAAGCATATATCCTTAAAAAAGTAGCATTAGCAGTGGCCCTAGACACAGTACCTGCATAAACACATACACTCTTCAAAGGATGTTTAAATACTTGGGAAAGATTATAAACAGGATTCAGAAAGCAGCAGTCCTCTGAAGGAAATGAGGCAGAATATTCCCTCAACCTGTCTGTACAAAACAGAATAAACTTCCACATATATGCCTGGCAGTTGATAACTCTACAGGCTAAACTAGAAGAGAAAATTCTCTTACCAAATCTGTCCAACACCTTGCCTTCTTTCGTAGACAAACAGAATGAGGCCCGCCACAGCACAAAATAAAATTAGAACACAATTTATTGACTGCAGTAACCAAAGTAAGCACTTTCACATTTTACAATGCCTCATCAGACTTTTATAACTGCTAGCAACTCCAACCACACTTAAATAGTAACATAATACACCCCCTATTCAATTAATCAATCAAATCATGAAAGCCACTCATTCTAAAAGCAACAGGCACACAATCACAACATCAAATACATGCTCGCCTCATATATATTAAAAAAACATTTTGCAAATATAAATATGACAATATAACAAAACATATATATATATATATATACATATATATATATATATATATATATATACATATATATGCAAAAAAATATATATAAAAAGAGAACAGCAGCTCATATGTGTATATAAAACTGCTCACAACTTAATGAGCGTATGGGCGTGCTACTAAGAATGGTTTTAAGGTTACTTTCTCATTTAATCCATGCCCCCTACAAATTTGTAACCTTATTATCCATCTGTTTTCACGTTCCTCAGTGTAGTTCTTTACATCTCCCAACCTATTTGTTACCCCAATCAATTCTAAAACACTGAACTTAAATTTGCGTGTCATCCCTTTATCTAAAACATGCCGGGCTAAGGCATTGTGTTCATCTTCTCTGTTTATTGCATAGATATGCTCTCTAACCCGTTCCCTAAGACTCCTATTCATTTTACCTACATAAAAACATAAACAACTTTGGCAGATGGCTATATATATCAAATTCCTTGATTTACAGTCAGCGTAGAAATTGAAATTATATTTGTAGTTCATATCTGGATGTACAAAATAATCTCTTCCCGACATATACACACAGTGATTACAGCTTCTACAACAAGGTAGTGTCCCCTCTGTCTATTTGATTCCACAGGTGTGCTTTTATTGTTGCTATCGTCATAACATAGCAACCTCTTAAGCGACTTCATATTCTTATATGAGAAACGCTGTCTCTGGCCCACTATTTGGATTATCTTCTCATCTGTAGTAAGTATCCCCCAATTCTTTTCTATTATTCATCTGATTCCTTTATTCATGTTTGTATAGGGAATCACTACTCTATTCTCATTATTTCGTTGATTTCTATTTTTATTAACATTCCCACCATTCCTATATAAATATGGTCTCCCTTTTCCTTTCCTTATTGAATCATTTATTTGATAGACAGATTCAACTTCATATTTATTATAACCTCTTGGCATTAAATCATTCACTAACATCTCTTGTTTCTTATTGTAACTATCACTTGTAATAAGGTGTGACATTCTCAAAGCCTGTCCTTTCACTATATTATGATATATATGCTGAGGATGCATGCTATTCCTGTGTAGCATACTGTTTTTCCAACATGGTTTCCTGTATATATCAGAATGCATCTCCCCATTTATCTTTATCACCTTCACATCCAAGAATTCCACCTCTCATAAGAATATTTCTGTTCAAATCTCAAAAAAATCTGTGGTGCCATTAATATATTCAATGAAGTCATTTAACTCCATTTCTGTGCCTCTCCATGTCAAAAACACATCGTCCACAAAACGTTTATAGAATTTTATATGTTTGTTAAATATGACATTTGACAGGACAGATGTGCTTTCCCAATATGCCAATACTAGGTTGGCATAAGAGTTGGCATATGGGGTACCCATCGCAACACCTTTTTTTTTGTAAATAATAAATATTCTCATATAGAAAGACATTGTTATTTAATACCATGTCAAGTCGAGCTAAAATCTTAATGATGGAGCTAGTGGATATCCCCTTCTCAATTAAGAATAATCTCTGGAACCCCATTCCTGTATTATTTGGAATTGAGGTGAAAAGAGACACCACATCTAATGTGACCAATAAATCTGCGTATGCCTCCTTATTATTCAAAATATAGTCTCCATAACTTTCCAAAAAAATCTTGTGTATCTCTCAATATGGAAATAGTCTCATTTACTACTGGTCAAAGTTGCTTCTCTATAAATATAGAAGCCGGTTCGGTCAATCAACCACCACTCGAGACTATCGGTCTCATGGGTGGATTATTATAGGTTTTATGCACCTTAGGAATTCCTCTTATGGTGGTTATTAGGGGATTCTCAACTAATAAATATTTATATAAATCACCATCAATTGTGTGACATAAAAGCATATTGTATAGCTCAGATTGCACATTCTTGATCAATTTATTTAGCATGGCTCCATTCAGTGTTTGATAAGTCCCAAACTCACCCAACATATTTCTCATACTAGTTGCATACATTTCAGTGTAACACCACAATAGCACCACCCTTATCAGCCTGCCTGATAACTATTGATTTATTATCTTGTAGCTTCCTTACTGATTGAAATTCATCATAGGTTAATTAGTAAAATTCAGATTTACTGCTTTTATATAATTCAAACAAATCAAGCTCACAGGCTTTTTCGAAGGTCTCTAAAAGGGGATGTCCCTGTGGTGTAAAAACAGAAGGCTTAGAAAAAACATTCCCATTGCCTGTACTCATATTACCAAACATTAGATTTAAACTAACTGAATAAACATTTTCATGTCTAGTATAATGTCAGTAATATCTACTGATTTCGAGGGTATAAAAGAAAGGCCATGATTTAATAAAGACCTTTCATTATCAGTCAGGTAATATTGTGATAAATTTATTACTAAGTCTTTGGTATTGGTTTCAGTACCTTTTTCTGAAATTCGTGTCTGTCCTCTGTCATTTTCCTCTTGCCTGCTCGCCCATGCGGCGACCAGCTGGTCTCAGTCATCTGCCGAATGGGTAAAGGAAAAGAAGGAAACTGAGTATTACTCGCCGTTATTGCATCTAGCGTATCCAATTTATTATTAGAATCACTACCAAAGTTCTTCCTGACTGCACCTGCCATTGAAGAGTACAAAGCTTTCGTAACCTCACCAGAGGGACCCTTCTCCTGTATCCAGGACTTTGTTGTTTATCTGAGTGACAACATCATTTGACGTAGTTTCCGTAGGCGGAGAAGTATTCACTGACGTCATTGTTGGGGGCATGCATGTATTCACGGGATTCAGGTGAACAAAACCAGAGCTCAAATCCCTTTTATTAACTTTCTGAATGTTGCAATTACCCTGCACAGGATTCACATCTCGACTGTTATGTACAGAGTTCATACCATTGTCTCTCGGCCAAGAAAAGACTTGCTCTCTCTGAAAGTCCCGAAGATCTCGTTCTAGTTTCCTTTTCTTGTCTGACAATTGTTTATTATCAAGAGTGGCTATTCGCAACATAGTATCTGTAACAAGCATTTCTTTTTCTTCCATACTGACCAACTTTCCTACATCATTCTCTATCGCCATTATTTCCTGCATCAAACCAATTTCAATTTCTTGATACTGTTCTATCAATAGTTTGATATATCCATAGCTGGTTTCCATGTTAAATTTCTGCCATTTGATTAATAGCCCAGGGTAGGTAGTGCCAAATGTGGGCATCTTTAGCACTCTTAAACCTCTGGGTATTATTTTGAATGAAAGACATGCTTCCATATGTAGCCTCTGCCACTGTGTTGCTTCCAAGTGAGCTGGATAACATCAATGTTCCTTTGTAGATTTACTGAGTTACTTCCATCATTCACTAAATCATCTGTAGTGAATTTAAGGAGAATATTTATTATTTACAGAAAAAAGGTGTTGCGATGGGTACCCCATGTGCCAACTCTTATGCTAACCTAGTGTTGGTATATTGGGAAAGCACATATGTCCTGTCAAATGTCATATTTAACAAACATATAAAAAATTCTATAAACATTTTGTGGACGATGTGTTTTTGACATGGAGAGGCACAGAAATGTAGTTGAAAGTCTTCATTGAATATATTAATGGTACCACAGATTTTTTGAGATTTGAACAGAAATATTCTTATGAGAAGATGGAAGTCTTGGATGTGAAGGTGATAAAGATAAATGGGGAGATACGATGCGAATAGCCACTCTTGATAATAAACAATTGTAAGACAAGAAAAGGAAACTAGAATGAGACCTTCGGGACTTTCAGAACTGTGTACATAACAATCAAGATGTGAATCCTATGCAGGGTAACTGCAACATTCAGAAAGTTAATAAAAGGGATTTGAGCTCTGGTTTTGTTTGCCTGAATCCCGTGAATACATGCACGCCCCCAACAATGACGTCAGTGAATACTTCTCCGCCTACGGAAACTACGTCAAATGATGTTGTCACTCAGATAAACAACAAAGTCCTGGATACAGGAGAGGGTCCCTCTGGTGAGGTTATGAAAGCTTTGTACTCTTCAATGGCAGGTGCAGTTAGGAAGAACTTTGGTAGTGATTCTAATAATAAATTGGATACGCTAGATACAATAACGGCGAGCAATACTCCGTTACCTTCTTTTCCTTTACCAATTCGGCAGATGACCAAGACCAGCTGGTCGCCGCATGGGCGAGCAGGCAAGAGGAAAATGACAGAGGACAGACACGAATTTCAGAAAAAGGTACTGAAACCAATACACAATATTACCTGACTGATAATGAAAGGTCTTTATTAAATCATGGCCTTTCTTTTATACCCTCGAAATTAGTAGATATTACTGACATTATACTACACATGAAAATGTTTATTCAAACAGTTAGTTTAAATCTAATGTTTGGTAATATGAGTACAGGCAATAGGAATGTTTTTTCTAAACCCTCTGTTTTTACACCACAGGGACATCCTCTTTTAGAGACCTTCGAAAAAGCCTGTGAGCGTGATTTGCTTGAATTATATAAAAGCAGTAAATCTGAATTTTACAATTTAACCTATGATGAATTTCAATCAATAAGGAAGCTACAAGATAATAAAGCGATAGTTATCAGGCAGGCTGATAAGGGTGGTGCTATTGTGGTGTTAGACATTGAAATGTATGCAACTAGTATGAGAAATATGTTGGGTGAGTTTGGGACTTATCAAACACTGAATGGAGCCATGCTAAATAAATTGATCAAGAATGTGCAATCTGAGCTATACGATATGCTTTTATGTCATACAATTGATGGTGATTTATATAAGTATTTATTAGTTGAGAATCCTCTAATTCCCAACATAAGAGGACTTCCTAAGGTGCATAAAACCTATAATAATCCACCCATGAGACCGATAGTCTCGGGTGGTGGTTGGTTGACCGAACCGGCTTCTATATTTATTGAGAAGCAACTTCGACCAGTAGTAAATGAGACTATTTCCATATTGAGATACACACAAGATTCTTTGGAAAGTTATGGAGACTATATTTTGAATAATAAGGAGGCATACGCAGATTTATTGGTCACATTAGATGTGGCGTCTCTTTTCACCTCAATTCCAAATAATACAGGAATGGGGTTCCTGAGGTTATTCTTACTTGAGAAGGGGATATCCACTAGCTCCATCATTAAGATTTTAGCTCTACTTGACATGGTATTAAATAACAATGTGTTTCTATTTGAGAATATTTATTATTTACAGAAAAAAAGGTGTTGCGATGGTTACCCCATGTGCCAACTCTTATGCCAACCTAGTGTTGGCATATTGGGAAAGCACATATGTCCTGTCAAATGTCATATTTAACAAACATATAAAGTTCTATAAACGTTTTGTGGACGATGTGTTTTTGACGTGGAGAGGCACAGGAATGGAGTTGAATGACTTCATTGAATATATTAATGGTACCACAGATTTTTTTGAGATTTGAACAGAAATATTCTTATGAGAAGATGGAATTCTTGGATGTGAAGGTGATAAAGATAAATGGGGAGATACATTCTGAAATATACAAGAAACCATGTTGGAAAAACAGTATGCTACACAGGAATAGCATGCATCCTCAGCATATATATCATAATATAGTGAAAGGACAGGCTTTGAGAATGTCACGCCTTACTACAAGTGATGATAGTTACAATAAGAAACAAGAGATGTTAGTGAATGATTTAATGCCAAGAGGTTATAATAAATATGAAGTTGAATCTGTCTATCAAATAAATGATTCAATAAGGAAAGGAAAAGGGAGACCATATTTATATAGGAATGGTGGGAATGTTAATAAAAATAGAAATCAACGAAATAATGAGAATAGAGTAGTGATTCTCTATACAAACATGAATAAAGGAATCAGATGACTAATAGAAAAGAATTGGGGGATACTTACTACAGATGAGAAGATAATCCAAATAGTGGGCCAGAGACAGTGTTTCTCATATAAGAATATGAAGTCGCTTAAGAGGTTGCTATGTTATGAAGATAGCAACAATAAAAGCACACCTGTGGAATCAAATAGACAGGGGACACTACCTTGTAGAAGCTGTAATCACTGTGTGTAAATGTCGGGAAGAGATTATTTTGTACATCCAGAGACGAACTACAAATATAATTTCAATTTCTACGCTGACTGTAAATCAAGGAATTTGATATATATAGCTGTCTGCCAAAGTTGTTTATGTTTTTATGTAGGTAAAACGATTAGGAGTCTTAGGGAACGGGTTAGAGAGCATATCTATGCAATAAACAGAGAAGATGAACACAATGCCTTAGCCCGGCATGTTTTAGATAAAGGGATGACACACAAATTTAAGTTCAGTGTTTTAGAATTGATTGGGGTAACAAATAGGTTGGGAGATATAAAGAACTACACTGAGGAACGTGAAAACAGATGGATAATAAGGTTACAAATTTGTAGGGGGCATGGATTAAATGGGAAAGTAACCTTAAAACCATTCTTAGCAGCACACCCCTACGCTCATTAAGTTGTGAGCAGTTTTATATACACATATGAGCTGCTGTTCTCTTTATATATATTTTTTGATTATATATATGTTTTGTTATATTGTCATATTTATATTTGTAAAATGTTTTTTTAATATATGTGAGGAGAGCATGTATTTGATGTTGTGATTGTGTGCCTGTTGCTTTTAGAAAGAGAATGGCTTTCATGATTTGATTGATTAATTGAATAGAGGGTGTGTGGTTGTAGTTGCTAGCAGTTGTAAAAGTCTGATGAAGCACTGTAAAATGTGAAAGACCTTACTTTGGTTACTGCAGTCAATAAATTGTGTTCTAATTTTATTCTGTGCTGTGGCGAGCCTCATTCTGTTTGTCTACGAATTACTACATTGAATCTGAAGAGGCTCCTAACCCAGAAGCTGGTTTGGTTTGATTTTTCCACCTTGCCTTTTTTGTCCACTGGGGAAGGGCTGTTACTGATGAATAATCTGTTGCTAGCTGGCAAAGAAATATAATAAGAAGCTGATCTTAGATGAGAAAACTAAAACGTTTGTTAGTCTGAGGTACTTTACAGTCAATTTGCTTTTTTTTGGGCACTGAAAGTTGAGAGTCAGGGTTATTACAGGCATCATTAAACACATCTTCCAAGACTGGCAAAATGAGAGAGATGGGTGTAAAAATAGAAGTTATGTCCTTACCATAACGTTCCATGTGGAGTGTTCATCTCACCTTTGTTCTTACACATGGGTTCGGAGCCGATCCTCGGCTCCGTGCCGGCCTCTTGCAAGCTCTGCATCGAGAAGAAGCTCGTGACAATCTAATACCCACAATCCCCCTCTGCCTTTACCTCAGATCTAGTTTGCAAGCAAACCAATCTACAGAAGAGCACATTCATGCTTACATCACATATGCACAGAAAGAATCTACACATAACTATATATATATAAGCCAAACAGACATATATAAATATATATGCCAACTATGTACACAATATTGCAACAATAGCAGAATGCTCCTGGCCAGGCATCAAAGAACGTTCTTCCTAAGGGTGGGAGGGTGGGACTGTAAGAACAAAGCAGATGAACACTCCACATGGAGCGTTATGGTAAGGACATAACTTCTATATGTGATAGTGTTCAATCTCGCCGTTTGTTCTTACACATGGTAGCGCCCCTAGCTCCTTGTTCCTGAGGAACTCACGGAGGATGTTCTTGAGCACAGTGGAACCAAAGGTTGCCCTGTCCCTAGAAACCTTGTCTACCTTATAATGAGAAATGAATGTATGTGGCTTAGACCAAGTAGCAGCCACACAAATAGCCCAGTGGTAGGCGGGCTGCATGAGCCAAAGATGTAGACACTGACCTTGTGGAATGTCCTTTGGGTTTGTGTAAAGGGTTTGATTTGAAGAATCGTAGACATAGATTATACAATCCGTTAACCATTTAGAAAGAGTTCTTTTGGTAACTGCAAGTCCTTTCCTGCTATCAGCAAAAGCCACAAAGAGTTGATCTGTTTTTCTGTGATCTTTTGTTCTATCCAAGTAAATTCTAAGCTGTCTGTGTTCATCTAATTTGTGTAACATATACTCCATTTTGTTGGAGTGGTTTTGAAGAAAGTGGGTAATTCAATGGACTGATTAATATTGTTAATAGAACACACTTTAGGGAGGAAGGATGAATTGGTTCAAGAGAAACTCTGTCAGAGTGAAAGATCAAATAAGGGTGCTTGATGGAGAGAGCTTGAAGTTCAGATACTAAGCCTAAGCGGAAGTAATGGCTACCAAAAGAGAGTTTTCCAGGATAAAAATTTTAACGGGCAAGAAGAGGCAGGTTCAAAGGGGGCAACATTAATTTAGATAACAATAAGTTTAGACTCCAAGGTGACGTAGGAGATCTGACCGGTGGTCTAATATGAAAAATCCCTTTTAAAAAGGCTTTACAAAGTCTGTGAGCCATAACAGGAGCTCCACATTCTTCCACATGGAAATTCGAAATGGCAGCCAATTGAACTCTTAGTGTAGCAGGAGAAGCACCCTGATGGAATAAGTAAGTTAATAACTCTAATATCTTATTCAAAGGAGCTATAAAAGGATCCACATGGTGTGTATTCGCCCAGAATACAAATTGCTTCCATTTGCTAGTATATGTTTTAGTAGTGGAAGCTTTATGGGAAGCCACCAATATATCCTGGACTGCTGGTGACAAAAAATCAGACCTGGCTAAGTTGGGAATTGGAGCAGCCAAGCTGCTAGATGGAGGGACAGGAGCGCGGGATGGGGAACTCCTGACGAGTGAGTCAATAGGTCTGGCTCTGGGTCCAGAATCCAGGGTCCCCGAATGCAGTGTATCTTCAGGAAGGGAAACCAAATTTGACGAGGCCAGACTGCGGCATTGAGCATTATCGCCCTGTGTAGGTTCCTGGCTTTCTGGAGAAACTTTGATATCAGGAAATGGAGGAAATGCGTACAGGAGTCCCGGGGCCAATCGTGAACCAGTGCGTCCTGGGGACTACCACTGGAGAGGGTAATAGTGCAAAGTAGCGCGTGCATTTGGCGTTCATTGGAGACGCAAACAGATCGCAGGAAGGTGGCCCCACTTCGAAAAATCCTTCTCGCTACTGATTGTTTTAGGGACCACTCGTGTGGTAACAGAATTGCTCTGCTGAGCCTGTCGGCTATGACGTTGGATGACCCGGGATGTGCGTTGCTATTAGAAAGCGACCGTGGACTCCATACTGCCAGATTCTCATGGCCTCTCTGCATAGCTGATAGGATTTGGTTCCCCTTGCTTGTTTATGTACCAGACTACAGACATGTTGTCCGTCTGAACTGCAATAGTTCCCAGAGGAAGAAGGGGAGCAAAGTGTTGCAACGCTAGAAACACTGCCCTCAACTCTAGAACATTGATGTGCAGATTGTACTCCAAATTGGTCCATTCGTCTTGGACTGTCTGTCCCTGAAAGATGCCCCCCCACCCTATCAGGGAAGCGTCCGTGGTCACCGTAACTGTGAAGTGGGTAGCACAAACGGTCTCCCCTTGGAAAGGTTGCGTTTGAAGCCACCAGTTTAGATCTGTTTTGCATGTCTTTGTTATAAGAATCTCGTGTGTTAGAGGTAGTTGTTGAACGACCATTGTGCAAACAGCAGCCATTGTAGGACTCTCATGTGCAGCCTTCCCAAGGGAATTGCAATAAGGGAGGCTGACATGAGGCCCAACACCTTCAGTACTAGTTTTGCAGGAGATTTCCTTGACAAGAGTAGAAGACGATATGAGTCTGAAGTGATAATATCCTTTCTGGGGAAGCCTCAGAATCAACTGGCGTGTGTTTAATTCTGCTCCTATGAACAAGATATTTTGTGATGGCTGAAGTAAGGATTTTCCGAGTTCACGGAAATCCCTAGGTGAACACACAGTTGAAGAGCAAAGTCTCTGGCCTGTAGTAGTTGACGCTGGGTGGTGGCAGAAAGGAGCCAGTCGTCCAGATATGGAAACACCTGGAATCCTTGGCGTCTCAAGTGAGACGCTACCACTGCCATGCATTTGGTGAAGACCCTGGGGGCTGAGGTCAGACCAAAGGGCAGGGCTCGAATTGAAAGTGACTGGCCCCCAGCCGAAGCGCAGATGATCTCTGGATGCCCTGGCCATTTTGATGTGGTAGTATGCATCTTCTAGATCTATTGAGCACATCCAGTCGTCCTTCTGTAAGAATGGAAGGATCGATTGAAGCGTGACCATTCGGTACTTATCTATCTTGATGATGGTATTGAAGTAGCTTAGGTCCAGATTCGGTCTCCAGTCGCCTGTCTTCTTTCGAACTAAAAGAACCTTGAGTAAGTCCCGAATCCTTGCTGGTCCGCTGGGACTGGTTGGATGCCTCTTTTTTTCTAGCAGCTTTGCAATTTCTATGGCTGCTGGCTCTCGTAGATGGGCGGTACATCTGGGACTCTTTTCTTTGGCATGGGATGAGACAGAAAGGGTATGTTGTAACCGCTGGTAACCACGCTATTTACCCACTTGTCTGTAGTTAAACTTTGCCAGGCCTGAGGGTATAAAAGCGACCCCGACTGCCTACAGAGCAGGACAGTGGCTTCCTCTCAGGAGTGCTGGAAAGGTTTACCAGGAGTGTCTCCCTGTCACCTTGATGTTGCGGACCCCCTCTGCCAGGCGGGCGTCTTCCCTCTACCCCCTCCTCTGCCTCTAGAGGGGCGCCCCTGTGTGCCTGGGAAAGATCCTTGGGGTTTTGAAACCACATTTTCCACCACGTTGCCCTTTGGGGTGCGGTCTGGTTGGGGTGGAAAAACGGACTCCGACAGCAGACAGAGTCTTTCCCTCCTGTTCACACCGGGTAAGGTCTCCTTTACTTTGGGGCCAAAGAGAGTGGCACCGTCAAATGGGGCGTTAGTAAAGGAAGACTTGAAGGCTTCCATAAAGGAGCATAAGCGCATCCAGGATTGTCTGAAGAGCAATCGCTGAAGCTGCTGCCCTACTCGAACCTTCGCCGCGTAGGAAATCAGCCTCATGGACGAGTTAACAATCGATGTTAGGGTATTAAGTTTTGCTGTCACTTTCTCTGAGACAGCTGCATCTGTAGTACCCTGGAGGGTATCTCCCAACTCTTTGACTAGATCCCTCTGTAGACGTGTAAAATGGGTCAAATAGTTCAGGGATCGCATGGAAAAAGCCGCTGAACTAAAAATGCGCTTCCCGTATCTATCCATCGTCCTAGAATCTTTATTAGGAGGATGGACAGGCGAAGAAGACTCCGACATCTCCTTTTCGTGGCTGCTGCCACCACCATAGCGTCTACGAACTCCTTTTGTAAGGTAGGACTTGTCCTGAGGTGCCGTGATGTATTTATTAGGTTTCCTTGGAACTGGTTCCACTGTGTCAGGAGCCTCCGCCCGAGCAATTAGTTCCATTAGTTCGTCAAGGGCGGAGTGACCAGGAGGAAGAAGAGGCGAGCACCAAATGCCTTCAGCAGAACTGACTCATCCTCAGAAGGGGAAGGGACTGCCAGTCACCTCTCTGTTTCAGGATCTCCAATATGTCCGAAAAGAGACATCTTCCGAAGGTGACTTAGGGGACCCCTCTGACTCATCTAAGTCAGTATCAGATGTCAAGGATTCCTGTGGAGAATCCAAGTGTCTCCTCTTACACAATCTCTTCCTAGGGACTTCTTGGTGGGGAGCATCCGAAGAAGCCTCGGAGGAAGAGGGGCACCTCCAGGGGTGGCTGAGACACTGGTGCCCGGCTTGGATGTGGCGTGGGTGCAGATGAAGATAACGGCCCTTTATGGGGAGGAGAGGTTGCTTCCACTGATGTGGTTGTCTGGGTAGACAACACCTTCCTCATCAGGTGAACGCGCCCCGGTCCCATCGAAGAGTCCCCGGTTCGAGGAAATGGGAAGAATCCCGACCACGGGCACCGAGGCATCGACCCGAGGGCCGAGCCGAATCGATCGCCGAGGCCCGAGGGAGGAGAGGAACCCGGTTCGGTTCGACTCGGCGGAACCAAGGACAGACCGTCGGCTCCGAGACTCGGTGTCGGGTCCGGGCAGGTGAGTGAAGGAACAGACCGAGGAAAGGACGGTTCTGGACCCGAGGGCTCCACAATCAGTAGATCAGCCTCTTCCGGCTCCAAAGACTGAATCGGTCTCGGAGGAGGAATGGATGGAGATACAGGGAGGCCTTCAAGTTTCGACACCAACTGGGTGGAAACCGAAATAAGTTTGGAGGCGAATGCTCCAATAACTTCTGCACCACGCGATCCACATCGATATCCGAAAGTTTGGAGGAAGAACGGGTCAAGGAACCGAAGACGGAGCCGACCTCAATAAGGTCGAAGGAGGGAGCTCCATCACCGGTTCCAAGACTCGAGGCTCAGGAACCGATATCAGTTGAACACTTTCCCCCAAGTCTGTGGAACCGGTGATCTAACCTTTGATGAAGAGCTCGGAGCCGATGACTTGGGCTCCGACGTCTTCGATTCCTTAGAGGACTTGGATGCCTGGTCAGAAGCATCCAGAGCCTCCTGGAAAGAAGGTTTCAATAGACCTCTGTCCATTAGTTTCCTGCGCCTATCTGTCATGACCCTCCCACTAAAAGAGTGACAGATGGAGCAGTCCTCTTGCAAGTGGAGAGGGCCAAGGCAGTAGACGCAGGAACTATGGTCGTCAGTCACTGACATTTTCTGGCCACACTGACAACGCTTGAAACCTGACTTCACCTTATCAGACATTATAGGAAAAAGAGACAAGTCCAGTAATGCAGTCAAATCCGTTAAAGTTTGTCAAATCCGATAAAAATTGTCAAATCCGGTATAAAGATTCCTCAAATATGTTAAATTTATGAAGGGTGTAGGCCCCGAAAAATATTTAACCGATAAAACTAGTTAACGGTACCAAGAACTCAACGAGACCACAACACAATCATACAGAATAATACTGAAACATCAAATAGAAATAGAATTCTAATAAAATATAACAAAAAAAAAGTTATATCTTAGCTTAGACTCTAGAGCTAGCTCCCAACGATGCGAATGCAGCAGCGGCAAACTAGATCTGAGGTAAAGGCAGAGGGGGATTGTGGGTATTAGACTGTCTCGAGCTTCTTCTCGATGCAGAGCTTGCAAGAGGCGGCCGAGGCGAGGATCGCTCGAACCCATAATAAGAACAAACGGCGAGATTGAACACTATCACATTGAGGTATATCCACTAATAACCATGCCATAACATATCCACAATTCAGGGGGAACATCCACCTGTCCCCCCCAAAATACCCTATTCATCCTGGAAATATTCAGAGAAAGAAAATTCCTCCAAAGGAGGTGGAGAGGAGCAAATTTTCCACAGAATTAAAGGTATGGGCTTGGGAATCTACAGAGAAGAAGCCCTGTCTCTATGTCAGAACCTCCGTCAGATTTTCCTCACGAATTTCTTTAGTAACATTGCCCTCAGGTAAGATTTCTGAGCACCAGGACTGACAGCCTGTAATAATTGCCTGGTTGAAGTAAGAAAATCATCTTTTCTAACAGACAATTTCCAAAGACATGCATCTGGAGCATTTCTCCCTGGGCCGCCACTGAAAATGGGCTCTGTCACAGCTGGACTTTCCCAGTAAACAAATGTTAAATAAATAAATAAATGTATTCAGATGAGCAACGTTTAACTTTATTTTTTTTCTTTGCATGTAACATCTTGACAGAAGGCCAACTTGTAGATTGCAGTTCAGCCCTATCAGGTCTCTTTCCCTGGTTACCTCAGGAAGCATTACTGGAGTGTTTCCCTGACCAAAAGATGATGGCTCCCCATGCCCACAATGGACATACACTGGAATAGCCAAAGAGGATGTGACTGACCTCTGGTCCATACTGGCCAACAGGACTACACTAGAGGAACCAGGAAAGTAAGTGATCTGAGGAACAATGGTTGGCCAACACAGGTTCACTCATCAACGACTGAGGCACTGACTAAGTCTGTGGTAATGACAAGGTCTCTTTATTGTGTTGTTTCTTCTTCTTCTTTACAGGTACAGCAGGAGAACCAGCAAGACACTGGAGTTAGTATCCATGCTGCAGTTGATGATGATAGAAAGACGGTATGCAGTGCTGGAACAGGTTGGTTGCAAGACAAGATATCATACAAGTGTTCACAAGCAGCACACACCCACACTTTAACTCCTGTACTTGCTTTTTCTAAATAAGCAACAGAAAAGTACAAAAATCACTGTCAGAAATAAAGCATTTATCTACAATGCACACTGACTGAAAAAAATAACATGCAAGTTGTCATGAAGAGTACACATGCATTAAATACATGTAAACTGTTTTCTGTAAATTTAAAACACTTCCTGACCCTTAATTTCTCACAAATAAACTAAAAATTTTACCAGAAAGTAGCCCACAAAACAAAAAATAAGCCTGAAAAGTAAAACTGCAGTCCATGATGGGAAACTTCCAATGTAAAGAAAAAAATACTGTGCTTCTTAAATGGAAACTCACTTTTAGTCACCAAAAATATAGTTATAGTTTGGTAAATGGGCAACAAATTCTGTTTTGAAGGAAACCCCTATGAGGACTTACCTGTCAGAAATGAAGCTTTAAGGCAATTGCTGCTCTTGTGGTATCTTAGAACTGCTTCCTCAAGAGGTAGAAAGAAAGACTATTTCTTCACTCTGACTGGCAATTTTCCTCCAACTGGCTGTCCAATCATCACTCAAGAGTGAAGGTGTGTGAGGGAGCCAGAGCTTTGTGAACCTGCCTGGCTGTTGTATCCTAGGCAGAATGCAATCCATGTAGCCAAGAGGCTACTACAGTACTGAGAATGGTGAACATCTTTGGATCAAAAGTATAAACTTTATTTTAATGCAACTGAAATTGCAAAAAAAGTCAGACAAGATCCATTGTGCAACATTTAATGCTTCCTCACTTGTGATGTGAATGAAAGTATTTCAAATTTTTAGTCTCAAATATAAGAAAAGACAAGCAGAAAGTACTAACAAAAAAAAAAAAAACTGGCACACTATGAGCCAAAGAAACAAAAAATCTTTCATATGCAAGGCATTTCATTTTCTCTAGAAATCAAGGAGTTCAGGACACCCTGAAAGGAGTCTTGCTATAGCATCTTCACATAAACATTGAATTATCTGAAATTTTATGTCCTGGATCTTGCTCTTGCATACAGGAATTTTATTTTGGATTTATAACAGCAGACCACCAAAACACTAACACCACTGCTGCAGCTCTTCATTTTCTCTAAAAATGGCATCTCTTCAAATCAACAACTTCTCTGTAGCTGGATGGTAACTTATCTGAAAAATGGAAACTCTAGATTCAAAACTTTGAGATATACTTCACTGCAAATGAAACTGCAGAGAAGTAAACTAAGATCCATGGTGCAATACTTCATGCCAAGGGTGATAAAGCATTAAGAGTGCTTCAGATTTTTAGCCTCAAACAGAAAGAAGACAAAATAGCAGTAATGAGAGGAAGACATCAGGCACATTGTGGATGTTTACCTCAGTTTCCACTGGCAAACCATCATGCACAGTTGAAGGCATGTTTTGCAAGTGGCTGCAAAGGTTCTAGAGTCAGGAAATGAAGGTCTAGGCTAGTTTTGACCTGCTGTATCAACCAGTGAAGCTCCTTTCTGGTGCCTTGAAAAAGACAGATTCTTGGGTTCTAGTTGTACATTCACAGACAGTAAGTGCATTTCTTAGAATTTCAGAAATTTAAGTATGACATGGAGATATACATCAAAACTGATGTATCTCAGAGAATTTCCTCTACTCTGAGGATCAGCAATCTCAGAGTCAGCATATGTAAGTAGCAGGGTGTGTGTGTGTTGGGGTGCATGGAGGTTTTAACTTGGAAGAGCAATTTACACTTGGAGGTTATTTTAGAAAAATTGTACTTGATGTTTAATGTTTTGGAGTTCAAGGACTTGCAGTACTGAGTCAGAAAACTACAGCTGTGTAAGATCTTACCATTATAGTAGATGCCATTGTTATCACTGTTGCAGTATTCTTAACATCTTAGATATCCTGTCAAGGAAGGCTGAATGTCTGACCAGCGTACCAAAGCCTTTACAACATTCCAGGCATCTTATGTGAGATATGTGTCCTGCTCCAAGGCATAAGGTATTTATGTGATGTACGAGCACGCTGGTGTGAACGACCTGAGACGTACCTCCTTGGACTACATGAAAAGAGATATAGAGGAGCTCTCTGATTATGTAGCCCAGGCAGGTATGACCCTGACCTTGAGCAGTATCCTACCTTCACCAAGAATGATGCCACAATACAGTGACAAGATGATCAGCTTTAATAATTGGCTTAAACTCTGGTGTCATTCAAAGGGGATCCAATGTCTGTCTGCCTGGGATGACATCCTGGACAAGCCACGCTGCTTCTAAGGGGCGGCTTGCACCCGTCACCCTGGGCTTCGGATATTGGCAAAGGCTCTTGCCACCCCATAGTTTTTTTAGGCAAGGCTCAAATTCTAAACCTACCACCCTAGAACACAAAAAAAGAAAAAACTAAGGGTAATGCTGCTCAATGCCAAAAGTCTCAACCTCAAGATGCACGCACTCGAGGCCCTTCTCAGTATGGAGAACATCGATGTCTGTGCTGTGACAGAAACCTGGTTCAAGGCTCCTGAGAGCACACGGGCACTATCAGGTTTTACCTCATATCATCTTCGCCCGCCCCAAAATCCGGACACCACCAAGAAAGGAGGAGGGGTGTCCATATTCATCAAGGACACCCACACCTCAAGGTTGGTGGCAACGCATGATGCATCGGAGACCATCCAGGTGTAATTAACCATAGGCAAGACTGCTCTGCAATTTGTAGCATGTTACAGGCCACCCTCTCAAACTCAAGAACCTCACATAGCTTTCCTGAAAACACTGGAGGGGATAAATGTATCTCCAAACACCATCATACTAGGTGACTTCAACTACCCGAATATAGACTGGGATCACTACTCAAGCCCCAACAGTCTAGCCCAAAGGTTCCTTGAGTTCATAAACTCAAATGCCATGGAACAACTAGTCACCATCCCCACAAGAGGAGAAAACATACTAGATCTCATCATCACGAACATGGGGTCACAATGTTCAACACCAGAAGTATACCCCTCACTGGTGAGATCAGATCATAAGCTAATCTCACTGGAAGTCCACATCCCGCCCCCACCTGAGATAAAAAAGACCACAGTGAAGAACTTCTCAAAAGCCGACTTCACACTTCTAAAGACTAGTGTGGTCTCTTTTAAGGCCCCTGAGCCTGCAGAAACCATTACTAAAGCCGCTGAATCACTTACAAATGCCTTCTACCAGCACCTTCAGGACTGCATGGATCAGGCAATCCCAAACAAAACAAAGACTCTTCGTACCAAAGGCAAGCGTCCAGTCTGGTGGACCCCAGCCATAAACAGGCTCTACAACAAAAGGAGGAAGCTAAGGAAGCTACTACAAGATAGAGCAAAATCCTTAAAAGGGAAGACACCTTTGATCATTATAATCAAAAAACTAAGATTTCTCATAAAATCATCCAAGGCAAATTTTGAGAGAAAAGTCACTAAGGACTCAAAAAGACAATCATAAGGCCTTCTTTAGCTATGTTAGAAACCTGGGAGGAAACTCCCAGATATGCTCAGAATTAGTTCAAAATGATGTAAACAATCACTGAACCTACAGACATTGCCAACATACTGGCCGACAGGTTCAGTGCAAACCCCCCCCCCTCCAAAAGGAGAGATATCTATATCAGAGGATTGTAGCCCCCCAAACATCTCTAACGCTCAGGTGAGAACTGCTCTCTCCAAGGCGAAAAACACAGCATCCATGGGACCAGATGGTGTCCCCGGTTGTGTGCTACATGAACTCAATGAGGAATTAAACCCGCAGTTAGGGCAGCTGTTTAATCTTAGCCTCACCTCAGTATACGTACCCAAGGAGTGGCGTACGGCAATTGTGGTCCCACTTCACAAAGGCGGTGCCTCCACCGACCCTGGAAATTACCGTCCCATCAGCTTGACAAGCCTGATCTGCAAAGCTATGGAGAGGATCATAATGGAACTCATAAATAAAGACATAGGGGACTTGCAGACTTTGGATCCAACCCAGTTTGGATTTGTCAAAGGCAGATCATGCCTTTTAAACTTGGTTGACTTTTTCGAAACAGTCACCAAGGCCATTGATGAGGGAAAGGCAGTCCACACAGCCTACCTCGACCTGGCAAAGGCTTTCGACACAATACCCCACTCAGGTATCATTGAAAAACTCATCAGCTTAAATGTAAACCCATACGTCACAAGATGGGTTGCAAACTGGCTAAGTGACAGAACCCACAGGGTCAGAGTTGCTGGCGCCATGTCAGACTCAAAGCCTGTCACAAGTGGTGTCCCACAGGGCTCAGTCCTGGGCCCACTCTTGTTCGGCATCTACTTTTCAGAAGTACAAGCAAACACAGGAGGGCTATGGCTGACTAAGTTTGCAGATGACTGCAAACTGGGCGCCATAGTCGAAAACACATCTGACACAGATATCCTTCAGAAGGGTCTCATAGAGACGAATAACTGGTGCCAGAGCCATGGCCTAAAGTTAAACGCCAAAAATGCATAGTCATACCTTTCGGGAAAAACAAGGTTACCCCCCAGCTACCATATAGGTGGCAACCCACTAAGCACAGAAGAGGTTATCAGGGATCTGGGGACCCAGGTTGACAGTAACCTTTCGTTTGACACTCACGTTGCCAAAGTAGTTAGGAAGACCTTCTACATCGCCCACCTGATCATGAAGGGATTTACATCTAGATCAAGGGAGGTCATTGTCCCCCTGTACTCGTCACTCATCAGACCAATGATGGAGTACAATGCTCCATTCGGAATGTATCTGACCCGACACCTGCAGCAACTGGAAAGGCCCCAAAAGTTCCTCACCAAAAGGATAAAGGGTCTCAAAAATATGTCTTACGCTGCCCGACTGAAGGAACTCCAGCTCTATTCAGTCGCTTACCGTCTGCTCAGAGATGACCTGTGCCTGACATACAAGGCCATGTCCAACCCGGAATTGATGAACATGCTTCACCTCAAAAAATCTAGATCCCTCAGAACTACAAGGGCGGGAGACTTAAACCTTGACACGGTTATTAATAGAACGTGCTGGAGGGACAGATTCATCACCCAGAGACTCCCTATGCTGTGGAACAAAATCCCGGTACATGTGAGGCAGAGCACCTCGCTGGCCTTGTTCAAGAGAAATCTTGACCAATGGATGGGAGATCGCAGATATACCCCAGGGATTACCCTCAGTGTCACTGCTAGACAGAGGCACAACAAAAAAATGGGCATAGTATCCCTCAAAATAAAGGGGTGGCGAAAGCCACAAAACTCTGGGCTAGGCTTATAAATGCCCTTGGGCAGATAGCCTAGTATGAACCTATGAGTACCTAATCCACAGAACTGAACTGCCCAAGTAGAACCACAGCAATCCAAGAGGAAAGCAAGAATATGCACAACCAAGAATAAAGCAGAAAAGAGAAAGAATCTAAGAAAGATCCCTCGGTCAGAATAAAGAATAATGAATGAAGGAGGGAGGGAGGGACAGGATACTGCAACAGTTTGAAGTAGTGCATCTACTTTTACGACAAGATCTTACACAACTGTACAAAGTCATTCCCTTATCAGTGCTGCAGTATTCTTAACATTTGGCAGAGTACAAAATATGTTAAAGAGGATAGGAGAAGCAGACCTTCTAATACCCATGAAGGATATTCCTAGCAAAACCCACCCCCTTTGCCCTAGAAATGACATCTAACTTGTAATATTTAGTAAAGGTATGGACAGAAGACCAAGTAGCAGCTTCCAAAATGGATCTAATATTCAGACCTTCAAAAAATAAAGCAGCAGAAGAGTCGACTGCCCTGGTAGAGTGAGCTGGCCTTAGAAATCCAGGAAGAGAAGGTTTGTTTAGAAACATCCAAACCCAATGTTCTGTGATAACAAGAAACAAAAGATTGCTCAGATTTCCTGATATATGTTATCTTGTCCAGGTAATACCCGAGCTATCTACGTAGATCCAAGGTGTGAAGAATCCTCTCACTAGCAGTCTACGGAGATGGGACAAATGAGGGAAGATGAATTGTTCGATTTAAGGACAAATCATCATTAACCACCTTGGGAATAAAAAGGATGGTTACTAACAGAGACCCTGTCCCTGTGAAAAAAAAATGAAAAAGGAGGAAATGCCATGAGTGCTTGAAGCTCTGAAGACTCTCTTAGCAAAGGTAAGAGCCAATGCAGTACAGTCTTCCAAGTGCAGTGCAGCAGGAATAAGGAAAATGCAGGCTCAAAGGGAGACTGACTTAACTTCTCAAGAACAAAATTAAGGTCAAAAGGAGGAGGAATAGGCCTTTCTTGAGGGACCTGATATGAAGGACACCTTTTATAAAATGATTACAAAACAAGATGCAAGGAGTAGATTCAAAGCAGATGAGCAGAATTGGGTGAGAGGTGAGCTTTAATAGCTGAATATGCCAGACCAGACATGAACAAGTTACAAAGATAAGAAAGAACCCACAGAAAAGGGTCCAGGTCATGCTTGAGACACCAAACAGAAAATCTTTTCCATTTAGCCAAATACAATTCTCTAGTAGTGGGTTTTCTGGCCTCCTGCAAAACCTGAATCACATCCTCAGGAAATTGGTTTCTAAAAGGAATTAAAACCCTGTTACCCAAAGCATCAAATGAAGAATGAGTAAGTGAGGGTGGATGAAAGCTCCCTTGCCCTGTGTGAGAATCTCCATCTTGTGAGGTATCTTGTGAAGACTGTCCCTTGCCAGATGAAACAGAAGGGGGAAACAGTGTTGTCTGGGCCAAAAGGGACAGACAGTAACAATATTTTACAAGTGGGCCTATCCCACATGATCTTGTGTAGGACTTTTGGTAGCACAGGAAGAGGAGGACAGGCATACAGAAACATCCCCTTCCAGGAAAAAGATATGACATCTACTTTCTAAGATAGGAGGACTTGACACTCTGGAACAGAACTTGGGGAGTTGTCTGTTCAGATGGGAGGCAAAAGGATCTACTTGAGGAATACCCAATAATGTACAATGTCCAGGAACACCTCCCTGTGAAGCAACCATTCATGAGGATCTGTCTTGGACCTGCTCAAGTGATTTACTACAAGATTGTGCTCTGAGGGAATTTAAACCGCCTTAAGATACCATTGATGGTGGACCACAAAATCCCATGCCTGAAGATCCAACCTGCAAAGGATGTAAAACTTTGTGCCCCCTTGCTTGTTGATGTGGCATTGTCAGTGAAGATCCTTAAGAGGACCTGGAACCCAAAGGGAGTAATAAAACAACGAAAAAGAATTAGAGCTCTCATTTCCTTGATGTTGATATGGTCTGTTAGCTGCTGAGGAGACCACAGACCATGGACTTTGAGGTTGTTGGATGAGGCTCCTCAACCTTAGTCGGAAGCATTCATATGCAGCTCCTTAGTGGGGAGAGGAACCTGAAAAGACAGGCCTGAACTCAGGGAAATCTGATGAATCTACCAGTGGCACTTGAGTGTGAGACAACGCAAGAGGGGTACAGGAAAATCCATAGAATGGCAGTGCTGAACGCAGACAGTCTTGAAATACCAATTAAATTTTCTCATATGGAGCTTGGCAAAGGGAACCATGGGAATAATGGATGCCATATACCACAGAGCTCAAAGAAATACATGAAGAACTAGAAGAGGGAGAAGTGACCGAAAATAGACAGCAAGAGAACATTGGGGGGCAAGCCATCATTTGCTAGGTCAGAATTCTGCATCCCAGACAGACTTTGTCCTGAGAGGGGTCGGCACAGATTGAGATTTAGGGTAAATCCCACTGTGAAAATCCATAGTAAAGAGGAGGACTTTGAAGCAGAAACTGCTGAGAAGGGGCCTGAATCAACAGGTCATCCAAATAAGAGAATATCTGAATCCCTTGAAGTTTACAGAAGGCTACCAATAGGGCCAGACATTTGGTAAAAGGCTCTCAGTGCTGCAGAAAGACCAAAAGGAAAAGCACAGGACTGAAAATGTAAGGTAGACATGAAGAAATGTAAACACTTCCTAAAAACAAGGTGAATAGGAATGTGGAGGCCAGCATTCTTCAAATCTAGGAATACCAGAAAAGCTTGAGGGAGCAACACAGGAAAAAGAATGTGGAGAGACAACATCTTGAAGGAAGGGATCTTCAGAAAGATGTTGAGAAAAGAAAGATCCAGAATGAGCCTCCAAGTCCTCTCCTTCCTGGGAACCAGAAACATCCTGGAGTAAACACCTGTGCCCTGCTGAGAAGGGGGAACAGGTTGAGTGGTTCCCTGTGCTAAAATATCCTGAAGAACCAAAGGAAAATGAGGGATTTGTTAAGGAGGAGGCTAGAGAAGGCCTGAGAAAGGAGAAAGGGACTTCCAAACCAAAAAGAAACAATTTTGGATAATGGAAAGAACCCAAGAGTCTGTAGTTTCTGTTGCCAAACCACAAAAGACAGAATCAACATGAGGGACATATTATGGCCAAGAGGCAGAAGAGGCTAAATATCAAATAGAGGCACGTTTAACAGGAAAGGAAGACTTTTGACCCTTAGAACCCTGAGAAGGCTTGTCAGGAAAAAGTCTCTTGGAGGCTCTCTTGCCATGAGAAGACTGTCTAAATTGTCTGTAGACAAAAACAGGCTTAGATAATTTCTCTGACACGACAGAACAGGAGATAAAAAGGTATGTTTCAGATCCTGCAGAACTATCCGTATTTTGTAGGGTCTTAAAAAGGTCAGTACCAAAAAATTGGGTCTGTCTAAAGGAGAATCAAGCAAGCAATTTAGCCTTGATGCCTTCAGGAACAGCCTACAGATGAAACAAAAATACCTTCTCATTACAGATCCTGAAGCAGCTGCCCTAGAAGAAGCATGAGCAGCATCATAGCTGCAGTTATCAGAATGAAGAGCCACCTGAGAAGCAGTACTCATAACGGAAACAGTAGAAGAATTTGACTGAGAATCAGGCATAGCAGTGAAAATGCCCCCATGCTTAGACAGAACAGCCAGAACATACCTGGTCATATGGGTTTTGTAGTTAATGGCTCAGTAAGCTAAGGTAGCAGACGTGTACATTCCCATACCTGTCCATGTCATGACTGTCTTTATGGGAAAGTAATGGTTTAGAGGACAGTAACTTACAAGGCTTATCAGTAGCCACAGAAATAACAGTAGGGTCAGAGGAAGGGCTTTTATATAAAAAACTTCTGAACCTCAGGGACCTTACAGAACCTGTCAGGTTTTTTAGGGGCAGGAGGCTGGGAATCAGGAGTATGGGAAGCCAAAGAGAAAATATTCAAAAGGGCATCCAAAACTGGAGGGATGGCAGAAGGCCTATGATAATCTATTTGTAATAGATTGTTGTACCTTTTCTGAATGTCAAAGACTTGGGAACAGTCCCACTTAAAATTTTCCATCATACAAATCCCCAAAAGATAACTCTTCTATAGGGGAATCAGGAGAGAGTGAATCCTCCTCTTCAGGCCCCAAGGCAAGAGGAGTGTGGATCTGACAAGGGTAGGCCCAAGACTCCTCTCCATGCATAAAACCAGAACATCCTCCTCCTACGTTGTACATAGCTTTTATTTGACTAAGTAAAGTGGATTAGAGTGCAGTCATCATAAACAATTGAGTGAAAATTGTAGGCAGTAGGTTGTGTTGTGGTTATAGAAGTTTTAGTAACGACCTAGATCTATACCCAGTCTTATAATGTGTACTGAGCATCTCCCTGTTCCAGGCTATGAACACTTTAGCTCACTGTACAAAGTGCTTGACCACAGTTGGCTTGAACAGGTCTATAGGTGCATGGTAGTACTCTATTTCGATTCCTTTTTTTCTTCCTCCCTTGCAGCTGAGCACCAACTCTCCCCAGTTCCTCTCCTTGTTCTTCATGTCTGCTGGACCTTAGCCTCCCCTAGGCTTAACCTGACTTTAGTCCGTGGCTGGTGAGAAAATCAGGGACACTGGTACAGCATCACGCTGCATACTAAGGAATGTGCTTTAACTCCCATTCTCTCATGCTAGCTCCATGATCACTGCCCTCTGGAGTTGTACGCTTGCTTCTGGTCATGTAAAACTTCCCAACTGAGCACTTTGCCTTTCATGCAGCCAGCATGGAGCTGGCCAAGCTAATATACTGCATACTGCAACAAGCCTTTAGGCTGCCTCTCTCCCCAGAATGATGGGCGACCTTCCATCCTCTTATGTGGTCCCTCCAGTGCCCGAAGTGCTAATTGAACAGGTGTCATTTGGCGCGCAGTAAAGGCTTTACCTCTCTGTGCCACTGGGCCTCTTACTACGATTCCTTTTTATTACTCCCATTATTGTCAGGACTGCACAATCCCTTTATAGGAATGTGCACGATGTTCAAGAGTATGGGAGACAGAATGCATGTTACAGATTGTAGAGGCCCACACTTTCCCTGTGCATGTGGTTCAAGCTTCTCATAAACAGTGTGTGAATGTGTGCAGTTCTGCAGTACTAATATGTATGATTTTGCATTACAGGCATTTATTACAGTTCAGTTTTACAATACACAAAGAAGGGAGCTGATTACAAAATGTGCTGAGACCAGATGTTAGATAATGAGGTCTTAGCAATGAAAAATACAAACTTTTTTGAGTATCTGAAGACTGCTTTCTTTCCAGCAGCTACTGTATGAGAAAATGAGAAGTAAGTAACAGACATGAGGAAAAACTATGCAGTGTGTTAATATTTGTTATGGTTCTGGCAACTGGACTTGTGAAAGAATAAACTTAACTGTGGGATGTCAAAATGATATAAAAGATCAGGATTCCATTATATGAATCAACTATCTGTTCAGAACACACTACATACAAACAACAGTGCCTGACTGACACCCTTTGTCTGACTGAATTGCTAGAACAGCCGACATGTGAAGGTATACAGGATTCCTGTCAGCCCCAGGTGCAGTTTTTTCTGGGATTGCTTATTGGTATTTCATAATAGGAAAACAGAACTAATAAGATACAATAACTGTGCTAGCTTGCAGACACTTTATAACAAATCTGTTTCACATTATGTCTCCTGTTGTCTTGCATCTCCTTCTCCATATGTGTTGTAATTAATTACCTTGCCTCATAATTGTAGCAATGAATCCAAAACATAGGTTTCACAGCATTATATACCAACCTGAATGGAACAGAATAATGAAAAACACATGGGACACTCACCATGTGCACAGTTATTATGGTCACCAACCAGCATTAATCCACTCAAACAATCAATGACAGGCTTGCCTAGTATATCTTAACATGGACCCTGTAAACAAATTTTCATTTTTATTTCTCCATTTATTTCCATAGTACTAATCTCTGAAAAATTAAATGGAACTGTTTTAATTATAAGCTTGAACTACCACTCTGCTTAGCATGATTACAGTAATTAGTACTATTTGTACATGGTCTCATGTTTTCACCCTGTTAACTCGTTACTAGGCTACTTTTGCATTATACACATTTTTCTCTGCTTTTCTTTCCTTTCTACATTTAAAAAAAAATTATTTACCTGTAACATTAAATTTCTGATAAAATTTATGAATGTCCACTTTGTGGCTTCAGTGCTTGTTGTCCATATTACTAACTGTTCAACTTTTCTTTTTTAAGTTATGACTGAAAGGAGGACCTTCTGGTCCAGTCTACCTAATTGCTCAAATAAATGGAACAAAAATAATATAAAATTATACAAACAACATCCCACATAATGTTTTAACATCCTTAAATGGGGTCTTACTCACACCACTGACTTACTTACATGTGACAGCACTACATGCAGGTGATGATACTGCTTCCAGGTGCACTTGTGCATCATGTGTCTGGAGGTACTATGCATGTTACCACCAAGTTTGTTCTTGCTTGTGCCCTCAAGCTGCTCTCACAATGCTTTGGGCTAGCTCTGGCCATAACCAGAAAACACTTCTGCAGTAAACAGCTCCAGACTTAAGTCTGAGGAGGAAGAGCTGCAGGCCAACCACAGACACACTGCTTCCCACCTCCCCACCAAAGCCTTCTGGCTACAAACACAATAATCAAAGCTAGAATGCCTGCAATGTCATCTCCCATCTTGTGACTGGATGAAACTGGCTGGCTGATTTTACTGGATATATTGTATATGGGACACACTATCATAACTGAATAATGTTTCCTTTGGTTATTTCTGGAGTAATTTTCTTAATGCCCTGCAAATTTGCAGCTAATTTCTGTCTTTTTCTGACAGCATCTTCACTGACCTGAGTCTGCTACTGAAGATCTGCTTGTTTCTACAATTTTGATCTGCATGAGGAAAAAGTCCAAAAACACCTCCTGGACCATAACCCTGTTCAAGATAAATAATGAAGAACAAGCATACAAGTCGGTCACTAACACAGCACCAACAGTAACAGCTTTTCTCTTTGTACCTCTTCTGTATGCCACATATGGCTGTATTACCAACTGGCTTTTTTTGTGAAGAACAAACCAGACGTTTAACAAGAAAGCATGTTTTGCAGCTGACAGTAGTCTTGGATCTCACCACTGATCTTAAACAGACAAACTGGCTTAAGTTGAATCTCTTTAATCTATCTGTGTTCAGATCTAGTTTTGCTAAAGAAGAAAATATGCTCTTAATAATAAACAGACCTCTCTGCTTGTAATAGTAATAATAATAATAATAACAGCAACAATTAACAAAGCTTGGCTAACAAATTTAATAAAGTCAGTAGAAAATACTATTTTGAAATGAAAAATATATATATTGCATTACATATATGGTGACTTTTTAGCACTTATACAATTTTTATTACGTATTTTTTTCAAACTCAGTCATGCAGTCTTCATGTTACATCTCATTAATGTACTTAAATATGTATCAAGTGTCTATTTTCTATGTACTGTATTCGCCTTTACGCTTGACTTGTGGCTGAGAAGCATCCTTGGACAAGTTCACTTACCTGGTTAACAGCAGGAGGTAAAATAAAACAAGAGAAAATAAAACCGATACCTCTTCATAGGGTACAAAACTACAAATGTTATCATAAGTTTATCTACATTTTATCCATTTTAGCTTTTCACTGAATAATACGATATTGACTTTCTATCCTTTGCAAAGTTGTTTATTCTCTGCAAGAAGTGTTAAACACAGACCTTGTACATGGCAGCAAATAATTCATTATGTGTACGCTGCATTTCTGTACAAAGCATATAATGTACAAGGAATGACGTGTACTATTGAATTAATTGTATTTTGCATTAAGTTATTCTGTGTTATTATTTACTGTCTCTGTGTCATGTTGCCCAGGGGCACAGATGAAAATTGTCCTTGGATCAATGCGCTTACTGAGCATGCAGGATGGATTAACATTGCACTGGTATAATGCATTAAAACAAGACGTTGATGCATTCATCTGAATGTCAAGCATGGTCGGGCAAAACTACGGAGTAATCACCCTATTCATGTCCTTGAACTCCACTAGTACAAACCCTCTTCATGGCCTAGCTACAAAGATTAATTTGGTGACCTTTTGCCTAATCAAGTGCAAAATCTCTTCTAAGCTACCCTTTAAATGTCTAAAAAAACAAATGTACACATTGTGTGACATAAACAGATAGTCTAATTTAGTCTCTACAGCTTACTTCTGTCCTTGTATCTTGCTTTTCTTCTTGAAGTCACTTACTTCTGTTGCCCCATTTCTTTTTGCTCCATTCTGCCTCACTTCCATGTTTACAGTTTGTCCTGTGCTATATTCCATCCTTATATACCATCCATTTCTCATCCTACCCTTTCTCCCTCACATCCTGATCTTTACTCCTTCTCTCTCGGCAGTCATATTCTACTGGCTTCCATTTTGTTTTCCTTTTTTGCCACATCTCATTATACTCGTTTTCTTCATATTTTCTCTGCAATTCTCCTCTCACACACCTATCTTCAGCCTATCACGGCTGTTTTTCACTATTCTCACCTTATGCCTTACACTATATACTATGTGTGATATTAATCCGTACTTTTCATTTTACGGTTACACTACATTTTTTGTTTATTCATCTCGTTTGTATATGCAAATTTACATTAATATAAACTTGTTACAGATTTACTTCACTGTACTGTTACTGATTTTGCCATATACTAGCTGTCAACTGTATATGTATTTTACCAATGTATTTTTATTTTTATTTATCCTTTGTTGACTGGATTAGTCTGATGAGGCTAGTAGCCCCTTTTAAGGGGAGTTCAGAGGTGGTATTTATACTTTTACATCCACCACAGCTGCCACATTCTCAAGCAATGGACAGCAATTATTCAGTATATATGGCACATCTGGCCCTGGCCAAGTCTTTTGATATTATTCCCCCTGCAGACATTACTGACAGACTTGTAAATATAAATATAAATCCTTATGTTGTGTGGTGGACTGCTAACTAGCTGTCTGACAGAATGTGGTTAGAGTCTCAGCTGCCACTTCTGAAAGCAAAAAAAAATAATTACCACTGGTGAAGCACTGAACTCAGTGATGGGTCATCTTATGTTTGGCATCTACTTCTCAGAACTTCAAATCAATACTTCTGGCCTATGGTTATCTGAATTTGCAGAGAACTGCAAATAAGGTGCTGTTACTAGATAAGGTGTTGTTACTAGATTGTAAATTGGGTGTTGCTACTTGATCTTACACTGATTCACAAGTGCTCCAGCATGGGTTACACTATGTTAACAATTAGTGCAAAGGCAATGGTGTCAAATTAAATGTGAAAAATGTAGCATTGTTCATTTTGGTAAAAAAAAAAACATTTTCATGCACCATATAGGTGCCTTACCCCTCCAAATTGTAAGGGATCTAGACACCCTTATTAATAATTCCTCATCATCTTTACATCAAGTCTTTGATGCATTTCAGAAAGCCTTCTACCTCGCTCGTCTTATTTTTCAAAGGCATCTCCACTAGATCCAAAGACGTCTTAATTCCCCTTTATTCGTATCTCATAAGACCCATTATTTAATATAATTCACCTTTTAGCATATATTTGTCTAAATATCACATTCAGCTTGAGAGACCGCAAAGATTCATGACTAAAATTTTAGTTATCAGGACAGACTGACTGCCTTCTCTTTGTACTCAGTTTCTTATAGACTCCTCCATGGAGATTTGTGTGTACCCTTTCAAGCCATGAAGTATTCATCTTTCTTTGACCTCCTTTTCCTTAAAAGAACTAATAGTACCTTATACATCCGGTTAAAGGAACTAAACACCTTCATCAACAGATAAATAAGACATGCTGGTGTGATAGATTCATATCCCATGGTATCCTCCACCTCTGGAACAAACCTTCAGTTCATGTCAATTAGAGTAGCACCCTTGCCACTTTCTCTCCCGGTATATCTTGTCTTGCCCTTTCTGAGGTTACACAAGACATTTCAATAGGGGTTCTGTCTAGGGTTGCAAGGGTCTGCAGACTGATTTCCTAGCAGTTGCCTATAAAGCCTGCAAAATGGATTCTGCCCAGCTGGATACACTCATAAACAAAAAATAAATAAATACACAGACACACACAAACAAGCAAACAAAATAAAAAAATACATCCTTACTAAATAACAACGGTCAAAGAATAATTTTGCAACATCACTGCACAAGATTTTATTTTAGATCACAGTACCCTGAAGACAGCTATGCAATTGTAAAGCAAGATCACTCATTAGCATTTTGCATTCTGGAACCATAGGCACCAGTGAACCGCCTTTGTTCCAAATCATTTTATAACTTAAGTGGTATATACAAAGACAGATTATGGTCAAATAGAGTCCCAGGCGGGTAATGGATCAGGCCCCCTGTGACGATAGGCGGTACGGCCGGCCATGCCAGGAGAAGTAGGGCACTGGCTGTGTGATATGTGCAAGCAGAGCTAGCTGGAATTTTTGTAAATAATTACATGTCATTTGTATATCACACTGATTTGTACAGATGCTTGTGCTGAAACTATCTGTGAGGTTTGCTTGTGTCAAAATGTATCAATGGTGTGCTCTGCTGGAAGGAAAAGAAATGTACATATATTATTGTAACTGAATTAAATCTATATGTTTTAACAGAGGTCTGGAAGTGAAGAGGTTAATCTTAAACTTCAAAATATATCTGAAATTAAATTATTTTTTGGGTTAAGCCATAAAGATGTTATCCCACAGTTTTGAATGGAGCCAGAGACACAATGTCTATGCTACAGAATAGGTTGTAGCTCCTGTAGTAAGAGTAGAATTGTTTCATGACTTCCAGCAGCTGCACCACATCTGAGCAAAGCTCTGTGTGTGTACAGTAGCACATAGGTGCTAAAACCCAAGCAGCTTCTAGTGTTGGTGATAGCATGGGAACCAGATGCATGTAATGTCATTCTGTACAGAAATAGTGTTTTAATATCAGAGGAGACTGAAATCTCAGGTTCATTCTGCATTCTGTCTTGGATCTGACAACAAGGACCACTCATCTACATCATGCTGCCTTGCAGTAGTAAGTAACTTAACTAGGGAACAGTAATTCTTTTAGATTAGTCAGGAAAATATAGTGAGATTAGAAGAACTGTTATTCTGTAACTATCTGAAAATATCCAGCTGTGTTATTTTCAATATCTCTTGTGACTGAAACTCTGGTGTTTACTATTGCTACATATTTAGTATTTTCTTGTTATTTTATTATTCATTATTAAATATATTTAGGGTGGCCACGGTGATGCAGCGGTTAGCGTTGCTGCCTCACAGCAAGGGGTTCTCCGGTTTGATTCTCGGCTGGGGTGCCTTCTGTGCGGAGTCTGCCTGTCCTCCCTGTGGTTGCGTGGGTTTCCTCCGGGTGCTCCGGTTTCCTCCCACATCCCAAAGACATGCAGTTGGTGGTTTGAACACTCTAAATTTGCCCTAGGTGTGAGTGTGTGCCTTCTGTGGAAGGTTGGGTGCCAGACTGGCAACTCGACACTGTAAAACTCCACTGCCAATCATGAGTGTTCAGATGATCCGCTGTGGCGACCCCTAACCGGGAAAAGCCGAAAGAAGAAGAAGATTATTAAATATATTTAAACTTTTCATTGTGGCTCACCCTTTTTGGAAAATATTTAAGCTTTGAGAGTATTTGCACATATTTATTTGGTGATAACTCTGGCCACTCCTGAAAGCCTGGCTGTTTGGTCAACATTACCTTCTGTATTAATATTAACTTTACTCAGTATAACTGGGTACCTTTTTAACAGCTTTACAGTAAATGAATGGTGGCAGTGAAACTACCTTACAGTCTGGGTAAAATTGGTAGAATGGGTAATCTGTGCCAGTCTTTCCCAGGTGTGTGTGTGTGTGTGTGTGTGTGTGTGTGTGGTACACGGGGCAGGGACATGAAGGTTTCACAGTGCCAGTGGGCAGCCTTATTGGGGACTTGGAGGGAGACAGCTAGAGAAACCCAGACTCTGGTTTGAGTGTGTGCCCTGTCTGCTCTTAAGGGAAATTGCACTTGATGCAGAGAGGTCTGCAACTGGAAATACTGAGTGCATCCATTTGTATTCCAAGTGAATGTCCCTCTCCAGTGTCAGTGGTGAGGATTCAGGCTCCTTGATTACTGGCCCAGAGTGGGGACATCACATATTGGTGGCAGTGGTGGGCATCACACCCCATTACTTGACTATTTGTCCCCAGTTATCATAAACACTGCTCAAACCTGTCAGTGTCCATATTATTTTCTTTTTTACTTCTACAATGATTACAGATATATGGATTTAATTTAAAACTTTTATTTCATGTTTTATAGCACACACATTGATAGCCATTTGCTAAAAACACAATACAGTGTAACAATGAAAACAGACTTAGTATGGACAGTAAAGTTCTCTGGCTCTTGAAACTCACACTCACTGAAACCCACATTCAAAGAAAATGCATCTAACCAGTGCCAAATTAAGTTTACCTTTGGGCTGTTTTCAAACCATTGGCTCCCTTGCACACATTTTTAGGACCAATCATACATGCAAGTGTTCTCTGACACACCTTTTTGACTGTATTAAATTGTACTCCTTTTATAACACAGCACCACTTGTTAGAGTGTGTTTTAAATTTGCAGTTTTGAACATTTTTTCCAGTAAGCAATGAAACAAAACATATGAACCTATAATGACAAACCTACCCATTTCAGAAAATTTCAACCATAAAAGGCCACTCAAATATCTGTCATTACAATCCACCAAGATCAGTGAATATGCACAATACTTCTACTCAACACCCAAATAGCCTTCTCCAAAACTGAATCATGGATGCAATCCCATCACCTAGCCTTAAATGCCAACAAAACAAAACTAATGATTTTCACTCCCACCAAAACCTCCCAATTCAGCAAAGACCAATTTTCCATAAAAAGCCACAATAACACCCCTCTAGAAATTGTTCCTAATACCAGGCTACTTGGCATTACCATTGATGAAAACCTTAAATTAGACTCCCACACCCTCGCTGCAATCAAAAAAACCCACCAGAAAATCAGTCTCCTCTACAGACATAACTACTGCCTTACTCCCTCCTCCCGTCAGGCCCTCGCAACTACCTTCCTCCTCCCCTCTCTCTTGTATGGTGCTCCCCTATTTTCTAACCTACAACTTGGCCTCCATTCCAAACTCGAAGCCTGTTTCAACAAAATCTGCAACTTTGCAACCAGTTCTAAGAACTCTTCCCATCACTGCCACT